>NW_019239201.1:0-1860 GCF_002742605.1 Olea europaea var. sylvestris
TGGGCCCAAAACGGACACCGTGAGCAAAAGTTACGCTCAATTCTTCGTACGTCGACTCTCCAAGCGTTCCAAATATACAAGTGATCATTCTTTCGAAAAATGTCCGAAATCCCTCATACGTCACGACGAAGTGGTGAGTTCAATCCAAAATGGTCGCTGCATTTCCAAAAAGTACTTATGGGCCCAAAACGGACACCGTGTGCAAAAGTTTCGCTCAATTCTTCGTTCGCCGACTCTCCAAGCGTTCCAAATAGGCAAGTACTCATTCTTTCTAAAAATGGCTGAAATCCCTCTTCCGTCACGACGAAGTGGTGAGTTAAATCCAAAATGGTCGCTGCATTTCCAAGAAGTACTTATGGGCCTAAAACGGACGCCGTTTTCAAAAGTTACGCTCGATTCTTCGAACGCGTACAATCCAAGCGTTCCAAATATGCAACTGCTCATTCTTTCGAAAAATGGTCAAAATCCTTCTTATGTCACGACGAATTGGTGAGTTCAATCCAAAACGGTCGCTACATTTCCAAAAAGTACTTAAGGGCCCAAAACTGACACCGTGTGCAAAGTTATGCTAAATTCTTCGAACGCGGACAATCCAAGCGCCCCAAATTTGAAATTGCTCATTCTTTCTAAAAATGGCCGAAATCCCTTGTACGTCACGATGAAGTGTTGAGTTCAATCCAAAATGGTCGCTACATTTCCAAAAAGTACTTATGGGCCCAAAACGGACACCGTGTGCAAAAGTTACGCTCAACTCTTTGTACGCCGACTCTCGAAGCGTTCCAAATATGCAAGTGCTCATTCCTTCGAAAAATGGCCAAAATCTCTCGTACGCCACGATGATGTCATGACTTCAATCCAAAATGGTCGCTACATTTCCGAAAAGTACTTATGGGCTCAAAATGGACGCCGTTTGCAAAAGTTACGTACAATTCTTCGAACGCCGACAATCCGAGCATTCCCAATTTAAAATTGCTCGTTCTTTCTAAAAATGGCTGAAATCCCTCGTACATCACGACAAAGTCGTGTGTTCAAACTAAAATGGTGCTACATTTTCAAAAAGTACTTATGGGCCCAAAACGGACACCCTGTGCAAAAGTTACGCACAATTCTTCGTACGCCGACTCTCCAAGCGTTCCAAATATGCAAGTGCTCATTCTTTCGAAAATGGCTAAAATCCCTCATACGTCACGACGAAGTGGTGAGTTCAATCCAAAACGGTCGCTACATTTCCAAAAAGTACTTATGGGCCCAAAACGGACACCGTGTGCAAAAGTTACGCTCAATTCTTCGTACGTCGACTATCCAAGCCTTCCAAACATAAATTTGCTCATTCTTTCGAAAAATGGCCGAAATCCCTCTTACGTCACGACGAAGTGCTGAGTTCAATCCAAAACGGTCGCTACATTTCCAAAAAGTACATCTGGGCCCAAAACGGACACCGTGGGCAAATGTTACGCTCAATTTTTCGTCCGTCGACTCTCCAAGCGTTCTAAATCAGCAAGTTCTCATTCTTTCATAAAATGGTCAAAATCCTTCGTACGTCACGACGAAGTTGTGAGTTCAATCCAAAACTGTCGCTGCATTTTCAAAAAGTACTTATGGGCCCAAAACGGACGCCGTCTCCAAAAGTTACGCTCGATTCTTCGAACGCAGACAATCCAAGCGCTCCAAGTATGCAAGTGCCCAATCTTTCAAAAGATGGCCGAAATCCTACTTACGTCACAACGAAGTAGTGAGTTCAATTAAAAACGGTCGCTACATTTTCAAAAAGTACTTGTGGGCCCAAAACGGACACCGTGTGCAAAAGTTTTGCTAAACTCTTCGAACGCGGACAATCCAAGCGCTCCAAATATGCAAGTG
>NW_019239202.1:0-1860 GCF_002742605.1 Olea europaea var. sylvestris
TCAGTCCAATTTCGTGGGCCGTTTCCAATCAACCTGCCAAATTTCAACCCATTCCGACACCGTCGAGACAAATAACAAAATTGGCCCAGGTGTGGTTTTTCTTTGTTAATTTTCTGTCCAACACTCCTTCAAACTCCAAAGCTAGGTTTCCTTTATCAGTCCAACTTCTCGGGCAATTTTCAATCAACCTGCCAAATTTCAGCCCATTCCAACACCGTCGTAACAAATGACAAAATAGCACCAAGTGCGGTTTTTCTTTGTTAATTTTCTGTCCAACACTTATTCAAACTCCAAACTAGCTATCCTATACCAATCCAATTTCTTGGGCCGCTTGCAATCAACCTTCCAAATTTCAGCTCATTCAAACACCGTCGGGAAAAATGACAAAATTGCCCTGATGCGGTTTTTCCTTGTTAATTTTCTGTCCAAGACTTCTTCAAACTCCAAAGCAAGCTATCCTATTCCAGTCCAATTTCTCGGGCAATTGATCTGCCAAATTTATGCCCATTCCGACATCGTCGCGACAAATGACATAATTGTCCCTGGTACGATTTTTTCTTCGTTAATTTTCTGTCCAACACTTTTTCGAACTCCAAAGCTAGCTATCCTATATCAGTCCAATTTCTTGGGCCGCTTCCAATCAACCTGTCAAATTTTAGCCCATTCAGACACTGTCGCGACAAATGACAAAATTGCTCCTAATGCTATTTTTCTTTGTTAATTTTCTGTCCAACACTTCTTCAAACTCCAAAGCTAGCTGTCCTATATCAGTTTAATTTCTAGGACCGTTTCCAATAGACCTACCAAATTTCAGCCCATATCGACAGCATCGCGACAAATGACAAAATTGCCCCTGGAGCGGTGTTTCTTTGTTAATTTTCTGTCCAACACTTCTTCAAACTCCAAAGCTAGCAGTCCTATATCAGTCCAATTTCTCGGCCCGCTTCCAATAGACCCACCAAATTTTTGCCCATTCCAACACCATCACGACAAATGACAAAATTGGGCCAGGTGCGGTTTTTCTTTGTTCATTTTTTGTTCAACACTTCTTCAAACACCAAAGTTAGCCGTCCTATATCATTCCAATTTCTCGGGCCATATCCAATCAATCTACCACATTTCAGCCAACTACGACACCGTCACGACAAATGAAAAAATTGCCCCTGGTGCAGTTTTTATTTGTTAATTTTCTGTCCAACACTTTGTCAAACCCCAAAGCTAGCTGTCCTATATCAGTCCAATTTCTTGGGCAGTTTCCAATCAACCTACTAAATTTCAGCCCATTCAGAAACCGTCGCGACAAATGACAAATTTGCCCCTGATGCGGTTTTTCTTTGTTAATTTTCTGTCCAACACTTCTTCAAACTCCAAAGCTAGTTGTCCTATATCAATCCAATTTCTCGGGCCGTTTCCAATTAACCTACCAAATTTTAGCCCATTCCGACATCGTCGAGACAAATAATAAAATTGCCCCTAGTGCGATTTTTCTTTGTTAATTTTCTGTCCAACAGTTCTTCGAACTCCAAAGCTAGCTATCCTATTTCAGTCCAATTTCTAGGGCTGTTTCCAATCGACCAGCCTAATTTCAGCTCATTCCGACACCATCGCGACAAATGACAAAATTGCTCCTGGTGCGGTATTTCTTTGTTAATTTTCTGTCCAACACTTCTTCAAACTCCAAAGCTAGCTATCCTGTATCGGTCCAATTTCTTGGGCCGTTTCCAACAGACTTGCCAAATTTTAGCCCATTCCGACACCGTCGCGACAAATGATAAAATTGCCCCTGGTGTAATGTTTCCTTGTTAATTTTTTGTCCAACACTTCTTCAAACTCCAAAGCCAGCTGTCCTATATCAGTCCA
>NW_019239203.1:0-1860 GCF_002742605.1 Olea europaea var. sylvestris
AGCCAATTCCGACACAGTCGCAAAAAATGACGAAATTACACCCGGCGCGATTTTTGCTCTAGATCACCCTGTAAAATTTGAGCCCATTCCGACACTGTCGAGAAAAACGACGAAATTGCCCCCGGAGCGATTTTTATTTCAGATCAAAATTCCAAATTTCAGCCAATTCCGACACAGTCGAGAAAAATGACGAAGTTGCCCCCGACGAGATTTTTGTTCACGATAAACCTGTCAAATTTGAGCCAATTCCAACACAGTCGAGAAAAATGACGAAATAGCCGCCGGCGCGACTTTTATTTACGATCAAACTGCCAAATTTCAGCCAATTCCGACACAGTTGAGAAAAATGACGAAATTGGCCACGGCGCAGTTTCTGTTCCCGATAAACCCATCAAATTTGAGCCCATTCCGACATAGTCGAGAAAAATGGCTAAATTACCCCCAACGCGAATTTTATTTCAGATCAAACAGCCAAATTTCAGCCAATTCCGACACAGTCAAGAAAAATGACGAAATTACCCCCGGTGCGATTTTTGTTCCCGATCAACCTGTCAAATTTGAGCCCATTCAGACACAGTCGCGAAAAATGACGAAATTACCCCCGGCGCGATTTTTGTTTCCGATCAACCTGTCAAATTTGAGCCCATTCCGACACAGTCGAGAAAAATGATGAAATTGCCCCCCGGCGCAGTTTTTGTTTTCGATCAACAAGTCGAATTTTAGCCAATTCCGACACAGTGGCAAAAAATGACGAAATTACGTCCGACGCGCTTTTTTTCCCTATAAACCCGTCAAATCTGAGCCCATTTCGACAAAGCCGAGAAAAATGACGAAATTGCCCCCGGAGCGGTTTTTGTTTCCGATCAACCAGTCAAATTTTAGCCAATTCCGACACAGTCGCNCAGAAGCGATTTTTGTTTCCGATCAACCAGTCAAATTTTAGCCAATTCCGACACAGTCGCGAAAAACGACGAAATTACACCCGGGGCGATTTTTGTTCCTGATAAACCTGTCAAATTTGAGCCCATTCCGACACAGTCTAGAAAAATGACGAAATTGCCCCCGGCGCGGTTTTTGTTTCCGATCAACCAATCAAATTTAGCCAATTCCGACACAGTCGCGAAAAATGACGAAGTTAAACCCGGCGCGGTTTTTGCTCCCGATTAACCTGTCAAATTTGAGCCCATTCCGACACAGTCGAGAAAAATGACGAAATTGCCCCCGGCGCGGTTTTTGTTTCCGATCAACCAATCAAATTTAGCCAATTCCGACACAGTCGCGAAAAATGACGAAGTTAAACCCGGCGCGGTTTTTGCTCCCGATTAACCTGTCAAATTTG
Organism: Olea europaea var. sylvestris; assembly: GCF_002742605.1. Classification (NCBI taxonomy): domain Eukaryota; kingdom Viridiplantae; phylum Streptophyta; class Magnoliopsida; order Lamiales; family Oleaceae; genus Olea; species Olea europaea. Next base: position 1,340 of record NW_019239203.1, read on the forward strand.
AGCCCATTCCGACACAGTCGAGAAAAATGACGAAATTGTCCACGGCGCGATTTTTGTTTCCGATGAACAAGTCGAATTTTAGCCAATTCCGAAACAGTCACGAAAAATGACGAAATTACACCCGGCGCGATTTTTGTTCCCGATCAACCTGTCAAATTTGAGCCCATTCTGACACAGTCACGAAAATTGGCGAAATTACCCCCGGCGCGATTTTTGTTTCCGATCAACCTGTCAAATTTGAGCCCATTCCGACACAGTCGAGAAAAATGACGAAATTGTCCACGGCGCGATTTTTGTTTCCGATGAACAAGTCGAATTTTAGCCAATTCCGAAACAGTCACGAAAAATGACGAAATTACACCCGGCGCGGTTTTTGTTCCGGATAAACCTGTCAAATTTGAGCCCATTTCGACACAGTCGAGAAAAATGACGAAATTTCCCCCGGCGCGGTTTTTCTTTCCGATCAACCAGCTAAATTTTAGCCAATTGCGACACAGCCGCGAAAAATGACGAAATTTCAC
>NW_019239204.1:0-1860 GCF_002742605.1 Olea europaea var. sylvestris
CCTGTCAAATTTGAGCCCATTCCGACACCGTCGCGAAAAATGATGAAATTGCCCCCGTCGCAATTTTCGTTTCCGATCAACCTATCAATTTTGAGCCCATTCCGACACCGTCTCGAAAAATGACGAAATTGCCTCTGGCGCGATTTTTGTTTCCGATCAACCTTCCAAATTTTAGCCCATTCCGACACCGTCGTGAAAAATGACGAAATTGCCCTCGGCGCGATTTTTGTTTCCGATAAACCAGTCAAATTTTAGCCTATTTCAACACCGTCACGTAAAATGACAAAATTGCCCCCGACACGATTTTTGTTTCCGTTCAACCTGTCAAATTTTAGCCCATTCCGACACCGTCGCGAAAATGATGAAATTGCCCCTTGCGCGATTTTTGTTTCCGATCAACCTGTCAAATTTTAGCCCACTCCGACACAGTCGCGAGAAATAACGAAATTGCCCCGACGCGATTTTTGTCTCCGATCAACCTGTCAAATTTGAGCCCATTCCGACACCGTCGCGAAACGTGACGAAATTGCCTCCGACGCGAGTTTTGTTTCCGATCAACCTGTCGAATTTGAGCCCATTTCGACACCGCCGCGAAAATGACGAAATTGCCCCAGGCGCGGTTTATGTTTTCGATCAACCTGTCAAATTTTAGCCCATTTCGACACAGTCGCGAAAAATAATGAAATTGCCCTCGGCGCGATTTTTGTTTCCGATCAACCTGTCAACTTTGAGCCCATTTCGAAACCGTCGCGAAAAATGACGACATTGCCCCTGGCGCGATTTTTGTTTCCGATCAACCTGTCAAATTTTAGCCCACTCCGACACAGTCGCCAAAAATAACGAAATTGCCAAGGCGCGATTTTTGTTTCGGATCAACCTGTCAAATTTGAGCTCATTCCGACACCGTCGCGAAAAATGACGAAATTGACTCTGAAGCGGTTTTTGTTTCCGATCAACCTGTCAAATTTTAGCCCATTTCGACACCGTCGCGAAAAATGACGAAATTGCCCCCAGCGCGATTTTTGTTTTCGATAAACGTGTCAAATTTTTTCCCATTTCGACACAGTCGCGAAAAATGAAGAAATTACCCCCGGCGCGATTTTTGTTTCCGATCAACCTGTCAAATTATAGCCCATTCCGACACCGTCGCGAAAAATGACAAAATTGCCCCTGGCGCGGTTTTTGTTTCCGATCAACCTGTCAAATTTTAGTCCATTCCGACACCATTGCCTAAAATGACGAAATTGCCCCCGGCGCAATTTTTGTTTCCCATCAACCTGCCAAATTTTAGCCCATTCCGACACCGTCGCGACAAATGACTAAATTGCCTCCGGCGCGGTTTTTGTTTCCGATCAACCTGTCAAATTTTAGACCATTCCGACACCGTCGCGAAAAATGACGAAATTGCCAAGGCGCGATTTTTGTTTCCTATCAACCTGTCAAATTTGAGCTCATTCCGACACCGTCGCGAAAAATGACGAAATTGACTCTGAAGCGGTTTTTGTTTCCGATCAACCTGTCAAATTTTAGCCCATTTCGACACCGTCGCGAAAAATGACGAAATTGCCCCCAGCGCGATTTTTGTTTTCGATAAACGTGTCAAATTTTTTCCCATTTCGACACAGTCGCGAAAAATGAAGAAATTGCCCCCGGCGCGATTTTTGTTTCCGATCAACCTGTCAAATTTTAGCCCATTCCGACACCGTCGCGAAAAATGACGAAATTGCCCCTGGCGCGGGTTTTGTTTCCGATCAACCTGTCAAATTTTAGTCCATTTCGACACCATTGCTTAAAATGACGAAATTGCCCCCGGCGCAATTTTTGTTTCCCATCAACCTGCCAAATTTTAGCCCATTCCGA
>NW_019239205.1:0-1860 GCF_002742605.1 Olea europaea var. sylvestris
AAATTACTTGTCCAATTAGATTGGAACCGAGCTAATGAGAAGCTGTTTTTGATTTCATTATAACTTTTGGTTTGTTCATTTTCGGCTAATTGCTAGTCTAATTCGATTGGAATCCAGCCAATGTAAAGTTGCTTTCGATTTCATGATAACTTTGGGTTTGTTCATTTACGGCGAATTCCTTGTCTTATTCGATTAGAATCGAGCCAATGAAAAGTAGCTTTCAATTTCATGATAACTTTGAGTTTGATCGTTTTCGAGAAATTACTTGTCAAATTCGGTTGGAATCGAGCAAATGAAAATTGGTTTTCGATTTCATGATAACTTCGGGTTTGATCGTTTTCGGCTTATTGCTAGTCCAATTCAATAGGAATTGAGCCAATGAAAAGTAGTTTTTGATTTCATGATAACTACGGGTTTGATCATTTTCGACGAAATGCTTGTCCAGTTCGATCGGAATCAAGCCAATGAAAAGTGGATTTTCAATTCATGATGACTTCGGGTTTGTTCTTTTTGGCGAAATGCTAGCTTAATTCGATTGGAATCGAGCCAATGAAAAGTGGTTTTTCATTTCATGATAACTTCGGGTTCGTTCGTTTAAGGCGAATTGCTAGTCTATTTCGATTGGAATAGAGCTAATGAAAAGTGGTTTTTGATTTCATGATAACTTCAGGTTCGTTCGTTTATGACGAATTGCTAGTCTAAGTTAATTGGAATCGAGCCATTGAAAAGTGGATTTTGATTTCATAGTAACTTCGGGTTTGTTCGTTTACGAAGAATTGCTAGTCTTATTCTATTAGAATTGAGCCAATGAAAAGTGGCTTTCGATTACATGATAACTTCGGGTTTAATCGTTTTCGAAAAATTACTTGTCAAAATCAGTTGGAGTCGAGCCAATGAAAAGTGACTTTCAATTTCATGATAACTTCGGGTTTGATCGTTTTTGGCTTATTGCTAGTCCAATTCGATTGGAATCGAGCCAATGAAAAGTGGTTTTTGATTTCATGAAAACTTCGGGTTTGATCATTTTCGACTTATTGCTAGTCCAATTCGATAGGAATCGAGCCAGTGAAAAGTGGTTTTTGATTTCATCATAGCCTCGGGTTTGATCATTTTTGGCGAATTGCTAGTCTAATTCGATCGGAATTGAGCAAATGAAAAGTGATTTTTGATTTCATGATAACTTCGGGTTCGTTCGTTTTTGGCGAATTGCAAGTCTGATTCGATTGGAATCGAGCCAATGAAAAGAGGTTTTTAATTTCATGATAGCTTCGGGTTTGATCTTTTTCGATGAATTGCTAGTCTAATTCGATTGGAATCGAGCCAATGAAAAGTTGTTTTTGATTTCTTGATAACTTCAGGTTTGTTTGTTTTTGGCAAAATACTAGACTAATTCGATTGGAATCAAGCCAATGAAAAGTTGATTTCGATTTCATGATAACTTCGGGTTTTATCATTTTCGAATAATTGCTAGTCTAATTCGATTAGTATCGAGCCAATGAAAAGTGGTTTTCGATTTCATGATAATATCGGGTATGTTCGTCTTTGCCAAATTGATAATCTAATTCGATTGGATTCGATCCAATGAAAAGTGGTTTTTGATTTCTTGATAACATCGGGGTTGTTCATTTTTTGGCGGCTTGCTAGTCTAATTCAATTGGAATCGAGCCAATGAAAAGTGGTTTTTGATTTTATGATAACTTCGGATTTGATATTTTCAAAAATTGCTTGTCCAATTAGATTGGAACCAAGCCAATGAGAAGCTGTTTTTAATTTCATCATAACTTCTGGTTTGTTCATTTTCGGCTAATTGCTAGTCTAATTCGATTGGAATCGAGCCAATGAAAAGTTGCTTTCGATTTC
>NW_019239206.1:0-1860 GCF_002742605.1 Olea europaea var. sylvestris
TTTGACTGATTGATGGGAAACAAAAATTAAGCCGGGGGTGATATCGTAATTTTTCGCGACGGTGTCGAAATCGGCTAAAATTTAACTGATTGATAGGAAAAAAATCGCGCCGGGGTCGATTTCGTCATTTTTCGCGACGGTTTTTGAAACATCTAAAATTTGACTGATTGATGGGAAACAAAAATCGCGCCGGGAGCAATTTCGTCAATTTTCGCGACGGTGTCGGAATCGACTAAAATTTGACTGATTGATGGAAAACAAAAATCGCGCCGAGGGAGATTTCGTCATTTTTCGCGACGGTGTCGAAATGGGATCAAATTTGACCGATTGATTGGAAAAAAATCGCGCCCGGGGCAATTTCGTCATTTTTCACGACGGTGTTGGAATCGGCTAAAATTTGACTGATTGATGGGAAAAAAATAGCGCCGGGGGCGATTTCGTCATTTTTCGCGACGGTGTCGAAATGGGCTCAAATTTGACCGATTCATCGGAAAAAAAATCGCGCCGGGTGGAATTTCGTCATTTTTTCGCGACGGTTTTGGAATTATCTAAAATTTGACTGATTGATGGGAAACAAAAATCGCCCCGAGGGAATTTCGTCATTTTTCGCGACGGTGTCGGAATCAGCTAAAATTTGGCTGATTGATGGGAAACAAAAATCGCGCCGGGGGCGATTTCGTAATTTATCGCGACGGTGTTGAAATGGGCTCAAATTTGACAGATTGATCGGAAACAAAAATAGCGCAGGGTGCGATTTCGTCATTTTTCCCAACGGTGTCGAAATGGGCACAAATTTGAACGATTGATCGGAAACAAAAATCGCGTCGGGGGCAATTTCGTCATTTTCCGCAACAGTGTCGAAATCGGCTAAAATTTGACGGCGTCGGAATCGGCTAAAATTTGACGGCGTCGGAATCGGCTAAAATTTGACGGCGTCGGAATCGGCTAAAATTTGACGGCGTCGGAATCGGCTAAAATTTGACGGCGTCGGAATCGGCTAAAATTTGACGGCGTCGGAATCGGCTAAAATTTGACGGCGTCGGAATCGGCTAAAATTTGACGGCGTCGGAATCGGCTAAAATTTGACGGCGTCGGAATCGGCTAAAATTTGACGGCGTCGGAATCGGCTAAAATTTGACGGCGTCGGAATCGGCTAAAATTTGACGGCGTCGGAATCGGCTAAAATTTGACGGCGTCGGAATCGGCTAAAATTTGACGGCGTCGGAATCGGCTAAAATTTGACGGCGTCGGAATCGGCTAAAATTTGACGGCGTCGGAATCGGCTAAAATTTGACGGCGTCGGAATCGGCTAAAATTTGACGGCGTCGGAATCGGCTAAAATTTGACGGCGTCGGAATCGGCTAAAATTTGACGGCGTCGGAATCGGCTAAAATTTGACGGCGTCGGAATCGGCTAAAATTTGACTGATTATGGGAAACAAAAATCGCGCCGGGGGCAATTTCGTCATTTTTCGACACGGTGTCGGAATCGGCCAAAACTTGACTGATTTATGGGAAACAAAAATCGCGCCGGGGGCAAATTCGTCATTTTTCGTGACGGTGTCGGAATCGGCTGAAATTTGACTGATTGATGGGAAACAAAAATCGCGCCGGGGGCGATTTCGTAATTTTTCGCGACGGTGTCGAAATGGGCTCAAATTTGACAGATTGATCGGAAACAAAAATCGCGCCGGGTGCGATTTCGTCGTTTTTCCCAACGGTGTCGACATGGGTACAAATTCGAACGATTGATCGGAAACAAAAATAGCGCCGGGGGTAATTTCGTCATTTTTCGCAACAGTTTCGAAATCGGCTAAAATTTGACTGATTGATGGGAAACAAAAATCGCGCCGGGGGCGAT
>NW_019239207.1:0-1860 GCF_002742605.1 Olea europaea var. sylvestris
AACGGTCACTACATTTCCAAAAAGTTCTTATGGGCCTAAAATAGACATCGTGTGCAAAAGTTACGCTCAATTCTTCGTCCGCCGACTCTCCAACCATTCTAAATAAACAAGCGCTCATTCCTTCGAAAAATGGCCAAAATCACTTGCACGTCATGATGAAGTGGTGAGTTCAATCCAAAACGGTCGCTACATTTCCAAAAAGTACTTATTGGCCCGAAACGGACACCGTGTGCAAAAGTTACGCTCAATTCTTCGTACGCCGACAATCCAAGCGTTCCAAATATGCAAGTGCTCATTCTTTCGAAAAATAGTTGAACTACCCAATACGTCACGATAAAGTGGTGAGTTCAATCCAAAACGGTCGCTACATTTCCAAAAAGTTCTTATAGGCCCAAAACGGACACCGTGTGCCAAAGTTACGCTCAATTCTTCGTCCGCCGACTCTCCAACCGTTCTAAATATGCAAGTGCTCATTCTTTCAAAAAATGGCCAAAATTTCTCGTACGTCACGATGAAGTGGTGAGTTCAATCCAAAACGGTCGTCACATTTCCAAAAAGTTCTTTTCGGCCCAAAACGGACACCGTGTGCAAAAGTTACGCTCAATTCTTCGTCCGCCGACTCTCCAAGCGTTCTCAATATACAAGCGCTCATTCCTTTGAAAAATGGCTTAACTCCCCCATACGTCACGATGAAGTGGTGTGTTCAAACCAAAATGGTCGCTACATTTCCAAAAAGTTCTAATGGGCCCAAAACGGACACCGTGTGCAAAAGTTACAATCAATTCTTCGTCCGCCGACTCTCCACGCGTTTTAAATATGCAAGTGCTCATCCTTTTGAAAAATGGACAAAATCCCTTGTACGTCACGACGAAGTGGTGAGTTCAATCCAAAACGGTCGCTACATTTCCAAAAAGTTCTTATGGGCCCAAAACAGACACCGTGTGCAAAAGTTACGCTCAATTCTTCGTCAGCCGACTCTCCAAGCGTTCTCAATGTACAAGCGCTCATTCCTTCGAAACATGGCCAAACACCCTACTACGTCATGACGAAGTGGTGAGTTCAATCCAAAACGGTCGCTACATTTCCAAAAAGTTCTTATGGGCCTAAAACGGACACCGTGTGCAAAAGTTACGCTCAATTCTTCGTCCGCCGACTCTCCAAGCGTTCTCAATATACAAGCGCACATTCCTTCGAAACATGGCCAAACACCCTACTACGTCATGACGAAGTGGTGAGTTCAATCCAAAACAGTCGTTACATTTCCAAAAAGTTCTTATGGGCCTAAAACGGACACCGTGTGCAAAAGTTACGCTCAATTCTTCGTCCGCCGACTCTCCAACCGTTCTAAATATGCAAGTGCTCATTCTTTCGAAAAATCGCCAAAATCCCTCGTACGTCACGATGAAGTGGTGAGTTCAATCCAAAACAGTCGTTACATTTCCAAAAAGTTCTTATTGGCCCGAAACGGACACCGTGTGTAAAAGTTACGCTCAATTCTTCGTACACCGACAATCCAAGCGTTCCAAATATGGAAGTGCTCATTCTTTCGAAGAATAGTTGAACTACCCCATACGTCACGACGAAGTGGTGAGTTCAATCCAAAACGGTAGCTATATTTTCAAAAAGTTCTTATGGGCCCAAAACGGACACCGTGTACAAAAGTTACGCTGATTCTTCGTCCGTCGACCCTCCAACCGTTCTAAATATGCAAGTGCTTATTCTTTCAAAAAATGGCCAAACTCTCTCTTACGTCACGATGAAGGGGTGAGTTCAATCCAAACGGTCGCTACATTTCCAAAAAGTTCTTATGGGCCCAAAACGGACACCGTGTTCAAAAGTTACGCTCAATTCTTCGTCCGC
>NW_019239208.1:0-178 GCF_002742605.1 Olea europaea var. sylvestris
CATTTTTCGCGACTGTGTCGGAATTGATCAAAATTTGACTTGTTGATCGGAAACAAAAAGCGCGCCGGGGGCAATTTCGTCATATTTCTTGACTCTGTCGGAATTGGCTGAAATTTGATAGGTTTATCGGGAACAAAAATCGCACTGGGTGTAATTTCGTCATTTTTCGCGACAGTGT
>NW_019239208.1:419-1859 GCF_002742605.1 Olea europaea var. sylvestris
GGGTGTAATTTCGTCATTTTTCTCGACTGTGTCGGAATTGGCTGAAATTTGACAGGTTTATCGGGAACAAAAATCGCGCTGGGTGTAACTTCGTCATTTTTCTCGACTGTGTCGGAATGGGCCCAAATTTTACCGGTTTATTGGGAACAAAAATAGCGCCGGGTATAATTTCGTCATTTTCCGCGACTGTGTCGAAATTGGCTAAAATTTGACAGTTTGATCGGAAACAAAACCTCGCCGGGGGCAATTTCGTCATTTTTCTCGACTGTGTCGGAATTGGCTGAAATTTGGCAGTTTGATCTGAAATAAAAATCGCGCCGGGGGCAATTTCGTCATTTTTCGCGACCGTGTCGAAATTGACTAAAATTTGACTGGTTGATCGGAAACAAAAATCGCGCCGGGGGCAATTTCGTCATTTTTCTCGACTGTGTCGGAATGGGCTCAAATTTTACCGGTTTATTGGGAACAAAAATAGCGCCGGGTATAATTTCGTCATTTTCCGCGACTGTGTCGAAATTGGCTAAAATTTGACAGTTTGATCGGAAACAAAACCTCGCCGGGGGCAATTTCGTCATTTTTCTCGACTGTGTCGGAATTGGCTGAAATTTGGCAGTTTGATCTGAAATAAAAATCGCGCCGGAGGCAATTTCGTCATTTTTCTCGATTGTGTCGGAATTGACTGAAATTTGGCAGTTTGATCTGAAATCAAAATCGCGCCGGGGGCAATTTCGTCATTTTTCTCGACTGTGTCGGAATGGGCTCAAATTTGACCGAACGATCGGAAATAAAGATCGCGCCGGGTGCAATTTCGTCATTTTTCGTGACTGTGTCGGAATTGGCTAAAATTTGATTGGTTGATCGGAAACAAAAATCCGCCGGGGGCAATTTCGTCATTTTTCGCGACCGTGTCGAAATTGACTAAAATTTGACTGGTTGATCGGAAACAAAAATCACGCCGGGGGCAATTTCGTCATTTTTCTCGACTGTGTCGGAATTGCCTGAAATTTGACAGGTTTATCGAGGACAAAAATCGCGCCGGGTGTAATTTCGTCATTTTTCGCGACTGTGTCGGAATTGACTAAAATTTGACTTGTTGATCGGAAACAAAAACCGCGCCGGGGGCAATTTCATCATATTTCTCGGCTGTGTTGGAATTGGCTGAAATTTGACAGATTTATCGGGAACAAAAATCTCGCTGGGTGTAATTTCGTCGTTTTTCTCGACTGTGTCGGAATTGGCTGAAATTTGATAGGTTTATCGGCGACAAAAATCGCGCCGGGTGTAATTTCGTCATTTTTAGCGACTGTGTCGGAATCGACTAAAATTTGACTTGTTGATCGGAAATAAAAAGCGCGCGGGGGGCAATTTCGTCATTTTTCTCGCCTGTGTCGGAATTGGTTGAAATTTGACAGGTTTATCGGGGACAAAAATCGCGCCGGG
>NW_019239209.1:0-1859 GCF_002742605.1 Olea europaea var. sylvestris
TTCCTCATTTTTTGGGTCTGCCAGCCTGTTTTCTCTTTTGAGGTTGATTGAGAGGATGCTTTCCCAATTTTGGCCACAGTTCAGGCCCTGACATCGGGTGGATCACTAGGGAGTAACATTTGAGGTATGTTTCCTTGCTATACCATGGGTCGATGTACTCATATTTGCCAATATCCCTTGAAAGCATGCCTGATATTGCATGGGGACATGGTATTCCAGTGAACTGCCATTTTCTGCATGTATATGCATGTTTTGTCAAGTCAACGCTCCACCTCAAACCGTCTCTACTGCTTATCTCAAATTTATAGTTGCCTGCATAGTCTGCCTTCAAGTACCTTGCCTCAGACTTGGCCTTCTCAATAATTTTCACAATTCCTGGCTCGAATGCATGATCCCACCTTTGTGCTGCTTCCCTTTTTGCATTCATCCTTATTATTTGCTGATGCCAAATTTTCTCTAGCATCGAGATGATAGGCCTGTCTTTGGAAACAACAATAGAAGAATTGAATGCCTCACACAAATTATTAAGAAGAATATCACATCTCGAATACTCTTCAAAATGGGATCTGGTCCACTGGGAAGGAGGTTTTTCAAGAAACTAGTTGTAAGCCTCTTCACTTATGTCTTTTAACTCATTCATTGCACTCTTCCACTCTGGCACTGTTGTTGCCCTCGCTACGGTCCAAAATATGTTCTTAAGTGCCAGACCTTTGTGTGTCAAGGTGAAATTGCTATAAAGATGTCTAGCACAACACCTTTGCTCCGCTCCTTCGCAGTATTGACTTATAGAATCCACCAAACCCTTTTGTTTGTTGAAAATGAATGTCCAAGCTCGAGAGTTGTGCATCCCTATGTCATGAACCAACAATTCTATGAACCATTGCCAGTTTGTTTTATTCTCTGCATCCACAACTGCCCATGCTAACGGGAACATACAGTTCTCACCATCGATGACAATAGCTGCCAACAACTGTCCACCTTCTGCAGATTTTACGAAGCATCCACCCAACCCAACAACTGGCCTGTACCCACCCTTAAACCCTTCCTTACAAGCCCCTATGCAAATGTACAATCTCTTAAAAGTATGTCCCGAACCTTTGATTTGCACTATACTGCCTGGATTTGTTCTCTTCAATTTCTCATCGTTATCCCATAAAATTTTATACTGCTTAGCTACAATCCCATTAATAACTTTTGTACATTTCGATCTTGCCCTGTAGAACTGATGCTTTGAAATCTCATACATGCAGCTCTCTTCCACAGTCTCCATAAAAGTACTCATTGGAATGTTGGGATCAGACCTAAATTTTCTCCCGTATTTCTTTGCCAGAAAACCTGAATTAACCCTTTTATTTTGCCACACCATGGTACATGTGTGCTCATCTACCAATGTGTTAATTCTAAGACTCTTGTCGGGTTGTTGGTACACATATATAACCTAAGGGCAATTATCTTGACACCGAACTCTCAACTGTGTCATCATATTTTTCACATATCTCAGTTGCCTGAAATTTTTGACTGAGTATTGAAATACTGCATTCCTTAGAATCTTGACGTTGTCGAATTTCATCCCTAGTAGAAATGAATTAAACCAGAATGCATTATCATCCAAATGAATTAAACCAGAAATGAATTACACAAAATAAATGCATTACCTAGCTTGAACTGTGGATCATCCATATCAGTTGCAGGGTTTAACCAGCACACATTCTTCCTTTTGGCAAATGATCCCTCAGCCTCCGTATCACTGGGTAAGCTTCTAGGCTCATTGGAGTCTTCGTAGTCTGTTCCAGATTCTTCCCCAGCAGTTGCCTCACCTTCCTGCTCATCCTTTACACATTCCTGCTTACCACTTACAC
>NW_019239210.1:0-1859 GCF_002742605.1 Olea europaea var. sylvestris
CAGCAAAATAACATGCTCTCAACCTTCCTGGCAGGTCCTGAATTAGACTTTACCACTGTTACTAGAGTAATTAGAATAGCAAGCAAAAAAAATGTAAACTTGACAGAGTCGAATGACTATGGAGACATTGTGGTAATTAGAATAGACAGGAAAATTTTGTAGTCATGACAACTTATGAGATATGAATTACCTAGATGTTTTGCTTTATTTTTTGTCTTCGAACATATGAGATAATTGATATATTTTTCTATTAGCTAACATTTAACCACTTTTTATAAATTTGCCTTTCAGCCTTTGAATAAAATTGTGGGGCTTTTCCCTACCAGAATGCTCATTTAACCAAAAAACAAGTTGAGGGTGAGAATAAAGCATATCTTGAAGTCAAGAAAATTATTTGGGTGTCCCGTAAATCATTTGTTATTTATTCCATCTTTCTAATTTTATTTTATTTTTTTTAGGTTTGGTTATTCAACCTAAGTAGTTTGACTGTAAAAATATAGTTGTTTACTTTATTTGTATTTATTTTTATTTTGGAGGCAACCAAGTCTGTAAATAATATCTTGGTCTATAATTACATGGTTGAAAATAATATGAATTTTTTATGTACTTTTGAAATTATTTATATTTGAATTATTGTGCATTGAAACATTCTTTTTACAAAATCATGAGTTATTTTTAATGAAGTTATATTTTTCAAATAAATGTGTATCACAATAACAACTCTATTGCTATGTAAGAAATCGAAAATTATCATTTTTGTAAATACTATGCAACAAATATATACTATCACAAAATAATATTTGTAATGATGTTATATGTTTAAAATAGAATACATGACATTCATAAGTAAAGATAAAATAAATTATGCAACAATTGTATATAGTAAAAGCGACGAACTCTTTGTGCTGCATAATCAATTCAATTACAAAAACAACCTATCACACACAAACAAATATTAATTATCACAAAATAATTTACATAACAATTTTATATATTGTAAAATAAAATACGCAACATATATAAATATTTAGAAAATATATTACGCAATAACTACACATCGTTGCACAAATGATGACACAATAAACTCCTTATGTTGCGAAATAAAAATAACTACAAATATCACTTGTTACATAATACATTGTACTAAAAATGTTGAATATCTTAAAATATATTATGTGACATATTATATGCATTGTAAAATAAATTTCGCGACAAACATGAATTGTTATTAAAAATATATTACTATAATAATGTATTATTGCAAAATAGATAGATAACAAAAGATATACTTTTAAAATAGAATTCATGACCAATATATTTACAAAAAACTTTATTGGAATAACTGTAGTGATGATTGACTTCTAGTTATTTTAATTTTTCGCTACATATGACAACAAATGCCTTGCTGCTATTTTGTACTTCTTGTATCAAAATAATAATGCTGTGAGTTTATTAATATGATAAATGACTAAAATCTGTCATAAAATATATTCAATGCTTGTATAGTGCGATGATACTTGCAACAAACATATTGTCATTGTGAAGTGATTTTTGGATTTGGACAATATTTTTATAGTCATGTATTTTAGTATTGTCAAATTGTTCGAACCATCTCCAATCAAATTTGTTCACCATTTAGTGTAAACGCTTAGAATTTTGTACAAAAGTCACCTTCACATGGAGTATCGCGGAAACTCCTCAAGAAATCTTCTATTCGGGCTCAGTTTACTCACCAAAACGAGGAGGCTCCAACCCACAAGTTCTCCACTTTGGTTACCTCAAGTTTTCACTCCTACAAAGGAGGAAGAGAGTGGTAGCAGTATCATGAAGGAAAAAAAACAAGTGCAATGGTTGATCCC
>NW_019239211.1:0-772 GCF_002742605.1 Olea europaea var. sylvestris
CTATCCTTATGATTAGCTAATAAAACAGCATATGCAACACAGAAAAAAATGAAACCATACAAAATTTTAATTTTCTGGTTCTATTTCAAAGGTACAAAATCCGTACCAATTTTCGTGTTTTGGGTGCAGGAAATGGGGGAATGTCAAGACAAGTTATTATTGCGATAGTTGTTCCAACTGTTGTTTCCTTAGTGATTTTGTTCATAGGCTGCTTCCTTTTGACAAGGAGAGCAAAGCAGAAACGTTATGATGCTGTCGACGAGGAAAACGGTAAGATATGAGGATCCAAAAGGCAAAGTAGAGCATAAAAAATATCCTTTTGATCTAGTTTAATTTCTGAATATGTTTACTGTTCAGATTCTGTGTTGAATCTATCTCGTCCAAAAGACTAGAGTTGTTAAAGATGGACATTTATTTGTTCAAGTACACGTCTCTCGTGTGTATGTAAGATCGGATTTTCATTTTAAAACGAAAAGCCTACCGCGTATAATGGTGGTTACGAGACTTGAAATCATGATTTTTGTGCTCTTTGATACACGTCAACTTTTATAAGACATGTTCACTCCAAACTAAAAATTAAATTTTGTATGATGATTTGCTATTTTGTGTGTAGACGAAGGAAATGATATTTCGACAATTGAATCCTTGCAATATGATTTGAATACTGTTGAGCTTGCTACCAACAACTTTTCTCCTGATAACAAGATTGGCGAAGGTGGATTTGGAAGTGTTTACAAGGTAAAGAAATACAATTCGAAGTATGCTAGTATAC
>NW_019239211.1:7852-12003 GCF_002742605.1 Olea europaea var. sylvestris
GGGATTGATATAGAATATAATACGTTCCCCAGTCTACCTTAAAAATATTGTTTAATTAAACATGGATAATGTCGCATACAAATGACAGTGGTAGTTTTGACGTCTTTTTCGATGGACAAGGTGTAATGTCTTACTGATCATGATTGTTCACCAACACAGCCAACTTGAATGAACTTTTTCTCAATTAATCCTCCATTGGTGCCACTCAAAATAACGGATTTTATAGCCCTAGGGTTGTTCTTGGCCCTTCTGACACAATCTATGGCCTCTATCTCTGTAGAGATGATGTTAATGCGAACATTTGTGAACAATATAAGTTTAGTATTACTCAAGAGAGATTGCCAAATAAAATAGGTATATTGATCTTCAAGTTAAACAAATGTTGTCATTGTCTTAGATTTTGTTCAAATGGAATAATAAAGAAGAATCGAGCCATAAACGCCTTTTTGGGATTTACAATTGATTTCTAGTTTTAAACCAAAATATAAAATATCACACACAATGAAACTGTAAAGATGAACACAAGAACACCGCAAAATGTTTACCCAATTCAGCCAATAAGCCTAATTTGGGGGATGGGGGGGCTGAGGAGCAGCCCGTTCCATTAGTACAATATTTTACCTTCCAAGAGAGTAAAATTACACGAGGTTTTAGTCACTGATCTATCAGTTCTCGTAAAACCAGTAAATGATCCAGAAGAAAACCAACCAAAACTATATGAAGTCAACCTACACAAATCAGCCACTCTTTCAGACCTAATTGTACATAAACACAACACACTCCATTGAATCAATTACAAAAAACTCAAAGACCAGAAAGGGAGAAATTTTCAATCTAAAAAGAACGAAGGAAGAGCCAAAGAGAGAGAAATCGAATCGTCTAGCATGAGCCCCAAAAGTCATATGATTAAAGCCACCCAAGGTAAGGTATAGATTCCAAGAATAAATCTCAACCCTTAATTGAATCTAACGACTTGGACAGGACCTCAACTAGCACAATCCTTGTGCATGCTAAGCCGCCAATAAATGGATGCCACTTGGGCAAAATCATCCAAATAGGCAACAAGGGCAAATGACATAAATAGCACTCTTTTTAACGTGTTTTGAGAAACATGACTTTTACAATCTTCACCTTGATTTTCAATAACACTCACTCTCTGATTACTGAATATGTACATGGAAGTACTGTCCATCATCATTGCCCAGGTATCTACTAAAGAAAATTAATCTGTATTAATATGAAAGATAAACACTTTTTAAACTTACATGTAGGCAAAACTTTGGTCTCCATATCCGTGAGATTTTTATCTGTATGAATTTTAACCAAATTAAATTCACCTTGAGACAATTTTTCTTTAACAAAATGATACTTCACCTCAATATGTTTTGATCTTTCATGATAGATAGGAATTTTACTAAGTAAGATAACGCTCTGGCTATCAATAAATATAGTAGGAGTATCATACAAGAAGTTTTTAATTCCTTTAAAATCTCTTTCAACAAAATATATTCTTTTACAACTTCAGTTATAGCTACATATTTAGCTCCAGTGATGAATAGTATAACCAAAGGTCGCAACTGAGATTTTCAAGTTATGCAATTGTCTCCAAATGTAATTTTAAAAAAAAAAAAGTCGCTGTAGTTGATTTTCTATTATCTTTGTCACCAGCGAAGTTAGAATCTACATAAATCTTAAGGGTTAAGTTTCAAATCTTTTCTTATATACTAGTCCCAGATTTAATGTCCCAACAATATAACTTAGCAACTATTTCATTCCAGCCCAATAAGGCTTACCGGGGTTGGACATAAATCTACTTAAAAAACTAATTGCATAAGCAATGTCAAGTTCGGTTGTTATCATAGATTACATGACAGAATCTATTGCATTTGCATAGGGTATGTTTTCCATTTCCTTTAATTCTTCTTCAGATATAGGATAGTAGGATTTAGAAAGGTTCATATGAGTTGCAAGAGGCACATTAACTGCCTTGCTTTCCTTCATCCCAAACTTGGTTACAACCATATTTCAGTATGCCTCTTATGTGATAGTTAACTTGTTCTTAGGCACATTTCTATTTATAACCATCCCTAGAATTTTTTTAGCACTTCCTAAATTTATCATATCAAATTCAGATAGTCTAGTGATTTGAGACTTGTTAGGGCTAGCTAAAAGTATATCATCAATATACAGCAGTAGGTAGACTTACACCTACTTTGTATGTTATTGTAGTATAGGCAAGCATCAAAATCTCTCCTTTTAAACATATCTTCAATACGTATGCATCAAACCTTTTACCATTGTCTAGGGTTTGTTTCAGTCCATACAATGATTTTTCCAATTTGCACACATAATCAATCTTATTCTTAGTTTCAAAGCCTTGAGGCTGACTTGTGAAGATATCTTCTTCCAACTCTCCATGTAAAAATGCAGTTTTAATATTAAGTTGTTCAAGTTCCCAATTGAATTGAACAACAAGTGCTAGAACCAACCTAATTGTCTTATACTTGATTATAGGTGAGAATATCTCATTGTAATCAACACCTTTTCTTTGAGTATACCTCTTTTCTACTAGTCTTACTTTAAACCTAATAGGATCAGTAGGATTATTTCTCTCTTTAAGTTTGTAAACCCATTTACATTGAACTATCTTATGATCCTTAGGTTTTTTGACAAGCTTCCATGTTTTATTTTCACTTAGAGATTACATCTTCACCTACATTGCCTGTATCCAATTTTCAAAAAATTTCCCATTAATTGCTTCTTCATAAGAGGCATGTTCTCCTTGTTTAAGAGCTTCTCTTGATACCAGGGCAAAGTCAATCAAATTTAATAGCTCATACCTGGGATTAGGTCTAATTTGACTCCTTTTCCCTATCCTTAGTGAGTTGATAATTTTGAACATTGGTGTGTTTAGCGGTACATTCAAGATCTTCAAGTTCAATTTCAATTTGGGATATATTCATTTCAACAAGCTCAGCTTGTTGATGTGTAGGATTATTATTCTCATCTTATGTTGAGGTAAGTCAATTTAACTAACTTCACCTCACTCTAAACAGTCCTGTCATTCTCAGATCTGTTTGATTTATTAATATCTTATTTTAGGTATGGCATTACAGATTCATTAAAGACTACATTTCTACTGTTAATGAACTTGAATCCTGGGACACCTAAATCCCATAACATGTATCCTTTTACACCTTCTAGGTAGTCTAGCATCACACATTTTATGGCCCTAGGTTCAAGCTTTTCTTTGAACTGATGTGCATATGCAACACATCCAAAAACTCTTATGTGGGTTAAGTTTGGAGGCTCCCTTGTCCACAATTCTTATGGAGTTTTGAAGCCTATACTGCTAGAGGGAGACCTATTAATCAAGTAGGCTACTGTACAGGCATCTTTACCCAAAAACCTTTGGCCAAGTCAGAGCTGATAAGCATACATCTAACTTTATTCATTGTGGTCATTTCATTCTCTCAACAACCCCATTTTGTTGGGGTGTGTGTTTGGCAGTCATATGTCTCATTATCCCTTTCTATTTACAAAAATTATCGAATTCAACATAACAAAAACCCAACCCCATTATCAGTTCTTAGTTTTGTCAATTTTTTCTCTAACTGATTTTCAAAAACCTTGAGCCACGTTTTAAACTTCTGAAAAGTTTCAGATTTAGCCTTTAGAGGGTAAATCCAAACCTTTATAGAATATCATCTACAATGGATAAGAAGTATTTGCTTCTATCAATTGTGGAATGTTTCTCAAGACCCCATAGATCAGCATGTACATAGTCGAAGGGTCTATTGATTCTATGTGAGTTGGACTCAAAACTTACCTTGTGGGACTTACCCAACACACAAGTCTCACAAAAGTCCACTATTTCAATATCATCTTTTCTATGTAATTTTTGGTTACTTAAAGATTTTAATCCTTTATTTCTAATATGATCCATTCTATTATGCCAAAGTTCAGATTTATTTTTATTTTTAGTCAGTACATGTTGTAACTATTTTACCTTCAAGGTAGTATAGACCATTTATTTTAGGCCTTTCATTACAATTAAAGAGCCCGTCATAATTTTCAAAATTTTATTATCAAATTTGAAGGTATATCCCTCATCTTCAAGGATCCCTAATGAAATAAGGTTCATTTTCATA
>NW_019239211.1:24086-32793 GCF_002742605.1 Olea europaea var. sylvestris
ATGGATGTAAAGATCCAGAGAAATGGGAACTGTTGGATTGGTCGAAACGTTACAAGATCATAGGAGGAATAGCACGTGGATTGGTTTACCTTCATGAAGATTCTCGTCTACGAATTATACATCCCGATCTCAAAGCTAGCAATATATTATTAGATGGAGATATGAACCCCAAAATATCAGATTTTGGCATGGCGAGAATATTTATCGTTGATCAATCTCAAGCAAATACAAGTAGGATTGTTGGGACATAGTAAGTTCTGCAATATATCTGTTCTACATATGTTTAATTCATGTGGTCCTTGAGTATAAATTTCCCGAGTTAGGCAATAAGTGGAATTTTTATAATCAAAGACTTTCATAGATGTTCTTGAGTTTATTACCTCTAAGACATATCTATGGATTTTTTGGCTTGTAGTGGTTACATGTCTCCGGAGTATGCAATGCACGGCCACTTTTCTGTTAAGTCAGATGTTTTTAGTTTCGGCGTCTTGGTTTTGGAAATCATAAGTGGCAAAAAGAATAGTAGCTTCTACGAATCAGATGGTGCCGAGGATCTCATAAGTTATGTAAGTGCGAACTTCACATTACTCTTGAGGACATTTTTATTAACACAATTTACAATTACATACTAAATATACGTGTTAGCTAGATCAAATAAAGTCTAATTATACTATTCATCCATTCACATTGGATAGTCCATGCGTTATACTTGGCATATATTCTTACCATATATATGGAGTTAAAAATGATGTTTTTGAGATAAAAAGAAAAAAAATCTGTGGATACAAGTGAAGTAACTTGTGACAGAACGACCAAAATTTGCGTTTTGCTTTGCTCTTATTTATTATTATACTATAGTAACTAGGATTATAGCTTAAAAAAATTGGACTGGCTATTGTTGTGCAGGCTTGGAAGCTTTGGAGAGACAACAAACCTTTGGAATTGATAGATCCGACACTGCAAAACTCAAATGCTAGGAATGAAGTAATTCGATGCATCCAAATTGGCTTGCTGTGTGTTCAAGAAGATGTTAATGAACGACCAAACATGACTTCAATACTTGTGATGCTCAACAGTTATTCGGCTACTCTTCCTGTCCCTGGCCAACCTGCATTTTTTATCCATAGTAGAAAACATAACAAGCCCCAAGTGCAAGATTCAGACAAATCCACGTCAACGTCAATAACCTTCTCTAAAAATGAAATATCAATTACTGATTTATATCCAAGATAGAATGTTCTCATCAAAAGCACAAGAAATAAATAAGACTGTGTTGTAAAATTTTTGTTAGTGGATTAGTTAATTATGATTTTCCCACTTTGTTTATCCTTTAGGATTACCTTTGCTCCCATGGATCAGAAAATCCCTCGTTGTAGTCATGTTTGTTATATAATATTGAATAGAATGATAAATTAAATTTTAATTCATGTTTTTCCTTCATTACGATATTTCAGATATCCCATTTAGTAGCAATCGCATCGATATCGTACATGAACACAATGGATGGGGCTGTCCAGTGGGTTTGAGAAAATAACTCTGATATTTTCCTCTGATGTGCCCGAAATATTCAACAAATAAAGCATCTCAGCAAGCTTTAAAACTGTGTAAATAAGGGCACGAACAAAACCAAGTTCATAATTGAAACCTCACATTAAATAGACAAAAAGGGAAATTAGTCCAATTGTTACACTAACAGCAAATAGGAAGACAAAAAATAAATAAAATAAATAAATAAATCTGAACGCATAGTTCTATGTCTATCGTGTCATCACTACAAGTCACAAATACCTAAAAGATTTATGATTAAAAATTAAAAAAAGCCATATGGCCAGGGTTGGGGACACACCCACCTACTCCGTTTCTTTTTCTTTTAAATTTAAATTTATAGTTAATATAGCATTCATGTTATTTTTGTTTCTTAATTTTATTCATTTAAACATCTTATCGTTTGTTTATTTTTATAAAAAATTTATTTGTAATTGCTTAACTTCGTAATTTTCGTTAGAAATAACAATATAATCAAACTCAAATCTATATCTAGCATGTAAAAATTTGAATATTACAGATTTATTTTGTAAATTTGCATGATTTGTTATAAAATATAAAATCAAACTGCATTCATATTTCTCTGCATTACTTGCTCTCTCCAATCGTTATATTTGATTGGAATTGAATTGAACCAAAGAAGTATCTTCAAATCAATTAGCTAAAATATAATTATCATTGTGGTATTTTTTAAGTTTATATATTTATTCCTTAAACTCATTTCTGGCTAGTGAAAGATTGTCATAATTTATTTCTACTACTGAAAGCATATAAAATCTTTATAAAAACATATATATGTATACATATATACAGATATATGTACATATACATATATGTATATGTACGTACATACATATATATATATGTACGTACATACATATATATATATGTACGTATGTACATATATATATATGTACGTATGTATATGTATATACATATGTATATATATATATATATATATATATTTGACAAATAATCGTGACTAATTTAAATTAATCCAACGCTCAATGTGTATTTGACTAAAATCACGAGAGAGTTTGTTATAACCACTTGATGTTATATATGTGTGTGTGAGAAAGATAAAAATTTTAGCAGATTTTGATCTTATTTTAAGAAAAATACACCACCAATCTTCAACTTTTTCTAGCATAGAGCTAATTCAAGGACTTCCGTGGTTTTAAATTGAAAGTCTATCCCAGCCTTCTTAAGAATAAAAAAACCGGAGAAATAAATAATTCTTTTTACTATGTTAAGTTTTATGTAAAATTTAATTTCTTACCTTCTAAAGTCCAAAATTAATTATTGATTCTCAAATTTACCTAATAAACTGTTTTCAAATGACAATATAGCTACCACATTCAATTGTGGTGCACTTCATCTCATAAGTACACAGTTTGAATCAATAAAGAAATATTTCTTCTTATTTCATTTCAATTATTTAGTGTGATTATGTTTATAATATACGCTCTTCGAATAGAATTTATTATTTAAAGATCTTGACTTTCACAATTCGATAGGTTTTCAAAATCCTTTCAATAGCTTTTGTAGAAGGTCCACAAGCCGATTGTTTGTAAATTTGCATTATTTTGTTATACAATATTAAAACAAAGTCTATTACTATTGAAGTAAACACTTCTATTCATGTTTGTTCATGGAAATATATAAAATTTTTAATCTAGACTTATTAGTTTTTTTCAATACAAAAATTGATTTTATACTCTCCAGTCTCCTTATTGTAGAGGTAATGGTTGTCATTTGTAATTAATATCTACTTTTATTGTTTTTCACTTAAATTATGTTTAATTAAATATTAAGAAAACACCCGCCCAGTCTTCCATAGTTTCCTCCAACCCTAGATGGATTTTTCTTTCTTTTTTATTTTTTTGTTCGCTGTTTTTTCTTGTTTGTAGAGAAGGATAGCATCGACATTTTCATAATTTTTGAATTTTTAATTGGGTAATTTTATTGACCATAACGAAGATCCTACTTTCACAATTACATCCTCAATTTTTTTTGTCGTATTTTTATTTTCAACCTTCAACTAATAACACATCTTGTCCATGATAATAGTAAAAACCTCACCGGGAGGAGTAAACATACTTATTTTATTCATTGTATTTTTATATTAAAAAGATAAACAACAAATACAAAAGTTCAACAAAATATTTTTCACATGCTAACAAAATATATGAACATAAACCATCAAGATATACTAATTAATTGAGAGTTATATTAGAATACAAAAAAAAAAAAAAAGGAAAAAAAGCTAGGGGTATAACTAATGTTCTGAAAACCGAATTGGACCAGTCGGTTCTCGATTTTTCTGAGAACTGGCCACAAATCCGGTCCGATACTAATTAATTAGCCAAAAATGGAAAAATCGGTACATAATCGGTCGAACCGGCCATTTTAGCCAAGAACCGGAAAATCAATCAAGATTGTTACCAGTTTTTAGTAGGCTAAGTCGATATACAAGTAATCCAAGCACTAATCATTGGAAAGCTATTGTTAGAGTTTTAGGGTATTTAAAACATACCCAAAATTTTGGATTGCACTATTCGAGATATGCAGCAGTACTTAAAGGATACTGTGATGCAAATTGGATATTAGATACTAAAGACTCCAAATCAACAAGTGGATATGTCTTTACACTTGGAAGTGCTGCAATATCATGAAAATCTTCAAAACAAACATGTATAGCTAGATCAACAATGGAATCTGAATTCATTGCATTAGAAAAGTCGGAGAAGAAGCCGAATGGCTACGAAACTTTCTAGAAGATATTCCATGTTAGATAAAACATGTGCCCGCTATATGTATCCATTGCGATAGTCAATCAGCAATTGGTAGGGCACAAAATGTAATGTACAACGGTAAATCTCGACATATACGTCGTAGACACAATACTGTTAGACAATTGCTCTCTACAGGCATTATCTCTATAGAGTATGTGAAATCAAAAGAGAATATTGCGGATCCGCTAACTAAATGTTTAACAAGAGAGCAAGTCGAAAGGTCATCGAAGGGGATGTGATTAAAACTAATAAAATAATCAAAAGTTTCCATGGTGGCAACCCAACCTAGTTGACTGGAGATCCCAAGATCTAGGTTCAATGGGACAACCGAACTGTGAAAAACTTAGTATGCACTGGGAAGATTGTACTTTTACCCATTCCTATGATGAGCCAGTGCCCAGCTGCCGCGAAATAGGTTAAGATACGCTTTTAATGATTTCTATATCTTGATTCGTTCAAGTGGAGTATAGCAGAATACTCTTTATGAACAAGGGGATGTCCAAGGCCAAAATGGACACAAACGTAAGAACCAACTATGTTCGAAGAAAACTGTGTGACTTCTATTGTCTAGGTTTCCTTAAACGGCTGACTGTTCAAAGCAACTTGCTACTGATTGGCTAAGGAATTCCGATAGATTTTACTAGGGAAAGTTCAAAGTCATTGACTACTTATCCCGATGCAGTCTTCTTCAATTTTTTCTTTGAAAAACATATCAGATGCTATCGTTTGGAATAAGGCCAACACATTTCATTCATGTGGGGGATTGTTGAAAAAATGGTTAATGGGTCAACTTTGAGCCCAAATTTCAGTGGGACCCACCTTTTAATTAATACGGGACCTAGCACATTCACGTTCTACTCCGCGAGATGATTAACGTGATATATTTATTTATCGAAGACCATTTAAAATTGAATGAAATATTAAGTGTTAAAGTAACCCACATAAACTAAGGATTATGGAAGAATTTGATTTTCCAAACACTTATCCCACATAGGAAAGTAAGGAAACTTTGGTGTGGTTTATAAGGTGGAAGTTTGGAATTGGGTTTGGGCCCCAAGGGGTACCAATAGTCTTTGGAAGGGGGAAGACCTATATCCTATTGGGTTCGGTCATAAACCCACACGCGCGAGCCGCCGTCGCCGTCCGTCAGACCGGCCGGCCAGCTCGGCTCGGCATGGCACGAGCACGTGCCCTGTCCAAGTCCGAGTCCGAGTCCGAGTCAGTCCGGTTCGGTGCGGGTGTGGGTGAACCTTTACACTATATTAACTTTTTGGACAAAATTTATTTAAAGTTTTGGGCCAAATTGTAAATAATCAAATTCTTGGGTACAATATGAAATTTAAATTTTGGCTTATTCCGGGTGTTTTATTTTCTTTTAACAATCGACTGTTTCGACTGTTTACCGACCAAACAGTCGACTGTTAGCCGACTGTTAACCGACTTAACAGACACGACTTTTAAGAACAGCATGTCTGTTCGAATTTTTGAAGTTTGTCTGAAAGGTGATGACTGTTCGAATGACCACGAACAAGTCTATAAATAGCCAGCCTTTCTACCAAAAAATTCACACCATTTTCATTGCAAACTTTCTGTGTTTTGAATCTCATTTCCCTCTCTCTCGTTCTGATATTGTCTCGAAATAAAACACACTTCATTGAGTTCGTTGGAACTCCTGCAGATTGCAGTGCTGCTTCCGTAGGAGATGAAAATTCGTTCTATCCTGAGAAATGATTGCTGGACGCCTTTAGCACCATTGAAGGCAGCAAATTCGTTTTAAGGAAACATCGTGAAATCGGTGGGCTCGAATTACTGTTTAGATCCCGTTGATCAAATTCTTACATTCAGGTGATTCTGTCGGATTGTTTTCGAAGGAGTAACTTCAAACTCCAGAAACAACAATCTCAAAACGAATTTTGTTCTATTATTATTTTGTTTCTGTTTCTACTCCTTCTTATCGTTGATCTTCTGATTGTGTTTCAGAAATGGCAACTTCTGGTATCACACTCCCGAATATGACCGGGGAAAAACCAGAAAAGTTTAATGGGTCAGATTTCAAGCGTTGGCAACAAAAAATGTTTTTTTATCTGACGACATTAAATCTGGCTAAATTTCTCAAAGAAAACGCGCCTTCATATACCGAGCAAGACAGTGATGCTGAAAAATTGGCTGCAGTTGATGCATGGAAGCATTCTGATTTCTTATGCAGAAATTATGTACTTAATGGACTGGATAACACATTATATAATGTGTACTGCAATGCTGAGTCCGCAAAAGAACTGTGGAAATCTTTGGACACAAAGTACAAAATCGAAGATGCCGGCACGAAGAAATTTATTGTTGGTCGTTTTTTGGATTATAAAATGGTTGACAACAAGACTGTCATATCCCAAGTTCAAGAACTTCAGATCATACTTAGCGACATCCATGCCGAAGGAATGAAACTAAGTGAATCATTCCAAGTCGCTGCACTAATTGAGAAATTACCACCTTCATGGAAGGATTTCAAGAATTACCTAAAGCACAAGCGGAAGGAAATGAAACTTGAAGATATCATTATCCGATTGAGAATAGAAGAAGACAATCGCAAAACTGAAAAAAGGAATGGTGCATCTAATTCGATGGAATCAAAAGCCAACATTGTAGAAGGAGGCTTCAAGACAAGCAAAAAGAGGAAGCACAATTTGGAAGGACAAATTGGTTCTTCAAAAACTGCTAAAAAATTTAAAGACAACTGTTACAATTGTGGCAAGGCAGGACATCGATTCAAGGATTGTCGAAAGCCAAAAAAATGTGAAGGGAAAAACTAACCAGGCCAATGTAACAGAACATGAGAACCTCACTGATAAGGTACAAGACATGAATCTTTCTACGGTCGTCTCTGAATGCAACTTAATTGGAAACACTAAGGAGTGGTGGGTAGATACTGGAGCTACTCGTCACATATGCTCAAACCGCGGGATGTTCTCTACCTACAAAGCAATGGATCATGATGAACATCTCTACATGGGAAACTAGTCATCTTCCAAGGTAGAAGGACATGGGAAGATAGTGCTGAAAATGACAAGTGGAAAAGAGCTCACTCTGAATGATGTTCTTCATGTGCCTGATATTAGGAAGAACTTGGTATCTGGTTCTCTACTAAGTAAGAACGGGTTTAAGCTAGTATTTGTCTCGAACAAATTTGTACTCTCAAAGAATGAAATGTTTGTAGGAAAAGGCTACCTAAATGAGGGGCTCTTTAAATTAAATGTAATGACTGTTGTACCTCCAATTATGAATAAGAATAAATCTTCTTCTTCATTGCTTGAGTCATTTAACATTTGGCATGAACGATTAGGACATACAAGTTATAACACTTTGCGTAGACTAATCAAATCAGATTTATTACCAAAGTGTGATTTAAATCCTAATCACAAATGCGATATATGTATAGAAGCCAAAATGTCACGTCTACCCTTTCGTTCTGTTGAAAGAAGTACCGAACCCCTAGATTTAATTCACACCGACATATGTGACTTAAAATTTGTTCAAACTAGAGGAGGTAATAAGTACTTTATCACTTTTATCGATGATTGTACTCGATATTCCTATGTGTATTTGCTCAAAAGCAAAGACGAAGCAATTGAAGTGTTTAAACACTACAAGTTAGAAGTTGAAAATCAACTTAGCAAAAATATTAAGGCCATAAGAAGTAATAGAGGTGGTGAATATGATTCACCATTTGAGAAATTCTGTTCGGGACACGAAATTATTCATCAAACTACCGCGCCTTATTCTCCTCAATCTAATGGTATTGCTGAACGTAAGAATCGAACATTGAAGGAGATGATGAATGCTATGTTAATAAGTTCTGGATTACCGCAGAACTTGTGGGAGGAAGCCTTGCTTTCTGCCAACTATATTCTTAACAAACTACCACATCGAAAAACGCAAAAGATACCTTATGAAGTATGGAAAGCTCACAAACCTAATTATAAATACTTGAAGGTATGGGGATGTTTAGCTAAGGTAGTAGTTCCTAAACCTAAAAGGGTTAAGATATGACCTAAAACCATTGATTGTGTATTCATTGGTTATGCCTACCATAGTAATGCGTACAAATTTATGGTATATAAGTCTGAAATACCTGATATGCATGTTAATACAATTATTGAATCAAGGGATGCTATATTTTTCGAAAATACTTTTCCTTATAACATGCAAGGTGAATCAAATTCACAAAAGAGATCTCGTGAAAACGAAGAGACTATAGATCAAAAATCTATAAATGAACAACCTAGACGAAGTAAGAGGGCTAGGATGTCAACCATCTTTGGGCCTGATTTTCTAACGTATTTGTTAGAAAATGAACCTCAAAGTTTTAAGGA
>NW_019239211.1:32808-34947 GCF_002742605.1 Olea europaea var. sylvestris
AGGCTACAAGAAAAAAGAAGGTCTTGATTATTTCGATACCTATTCTCCTGTGACAAGAATCACATCCATACGTATGCTTATTGCAATAGCAGCATTGAATGGTTTGGATATACATCAAATGGATGTTAAAACGGCATTTTTGAATGGGAAATTAGATGAAGAAATTTATATGGAGCAACCTGAAAGATTTGTGGCCTCAGGACAAGAAAAGAAAGTGTGTCGACTTGTTAAATCACTATATGAATTAAAGCAAGCTCCTAAGAAATGGCATGAAAAATTTGACATGGTTATGATGTCAAATGGTTTCAAAATTAACGAGTGTGACAAGTGTGTTTATGTCAGGAACACTCCAAATGGATATGTCATGGTATGTTTATATGTAGATGACATGTTGATTATGGGTAACAATGATACCATAATTCAAACTACAAAAAGAATGCTAACAAGTAAATTTGAAATGAAGGGTTTAGGTGTGGCCGATGTTATATTAGGAATTAAAATTTCTAGAACATCTGATGGTCTCATATTGTCTCAATCACACTACATTGAGAAAATTCTTGATAAATTCAAGAAATATAATATTATTCCTATGAAAACACCTATGGATGTTAGTGTGCATCTTGTTTCCAATACTGGAGATAGTAAGTCTCAATCGGAATACTCTCGTATCATTGGCAGTTTAATGTATGTCATGAATTGCACTCGACCTGATATTGCCTATTCAATTAGTAGGCTAAGTCGATATACAAGTAATCCAAGCACTGATCATTGGAAAGCTATTGTTAGAGTTTTAGGGTATTTAAAACATACCCAAAACTTTGGATTACACTATTCGAGATATCCAGTAATACTTGAAGGATACTGTGATGCAAATTGGATATCAGATACTAAAGACTCCAAATCAACAAGTGGATATGTCTTTACACTTGGAGGTGCTGAAATATCATGAAAATCTTCAAAACAAACATGTATAGCTAGATCAACAATGGAATATGAATTCATTGCATTAGAAAAGTCGGAGAAGAAGCCGAATGGCTACGAAACTTTCTAGAAGATATTCCATGTTGGATAAAACCTGTGCCCGCTATATGTATCCATTGCGATAATCAATCAGCAATTGGTAGGGCACAAAATGTAATGTACAATGGTAAATCTCGACATATACATCGTAGACACAATACTGTTAGACAATTGCTCTCTACAGGCATTATCTCTATAGAGTATGTGAAATCAAAAGAGAATATTGCGGATCCGCTAACTAAATGTTTAACAAGAGAGCAAGTCGAAAGGTCATCGAAGGGGATGTGATTAAAACTAATAAAATAATCAAAAGTTTCCATGGTGGCAACCCAACCTAGTTGACTGGAGATCCCAAGATCTAGGTTCAATGGGACAACCGAACTGTGAAAAACTTAGTATGCACTGGGAAGATTGTACTTTTACCCATTCCTATGATGAGCCAGTGCCTAGCTGCCGCGAAATAGGTTAAGATACGCTTTTAATGATTTCTATATCTTGATTCGTTCAAGTGGAGTATAGCAGAATACTCTTTATGGAAATCACCTATGTGAGTGAGAAGGGGCCGCTTCTAAGAGAATTAGGTGAAGATGAATTCTCTAAAAACCACTCATGAACCAGGAGGTGTCCAAGGCCAAAATGGACACAAACGTAAGAACCAACTGTGTTCGAAGAAAACTGTGTGACTTCTATTGTCTAGGTTTCCTTAAACGGCTGACTGTTCAAAGCAACTTGCTACTGATTGGCTAAGGAATTCCGATAGATTTTACTAGGGAAAGTTCAAAGTCATTGACTACTTATCCCGATGCAGTCTTCTTCAATTTTTTCTTTGAAAAACATATCAGATGCTATCGTTTGGAATAAGGTCAACACATTTCATTCATGTGGGGAATTGTTGGAAAAAAGGTTAATGGGTCAACTTTGAGCCCAAATTTCAGTGGGACCCACCTTTTAATTAATACGGGACCTAGCATATTCACGTTCTACTCCGCGAGATGATTAACGTGATATATTTATTTATTGAAAACCATTTAAAATTGAATGAAATATTAAGTGTTAAAGTAACCCACATAAACTAAGGATTATGGAAGAATTTGATTTTCCAAACACTTATCCCACATA
>NW_019239211.1:35038-78509 GCF_002742605.1 Olea europaea var. sylvestris
GGGGAAGACCTATATCCTATTGGGTTCGGTCATAAACCCACACGCGCGCGTCGTCGTCCGTCCGACCGGCCGGCCGGCTCCGCTCGGCACGGCACGAGCACGTGCCCGTGCCCGTGCCCGTGCCCGAGTCCGAGTCCGGTCCTGTTCGGTGCGGGTGCGGGTGAACCTTTACACTATATTAACTTTTTGGACAAAATTTATTTAATGTTTTGGGCCAAATTGTAAATAATCAAATTCTTGGGTACAATATGAAATTTAAATTTTGGCTTATTCCGGGTGTTTTATTTTCTTTTAACAGTCGACTGTTTCGACTGTTTACCGATCAAACAGTCGACTGTTTACCGACCAAACAGTCGACTGTTAGTCGACTGTACACCGACTTAACAGACACGACTTTTAAGAACAACATGTCTGTTCGGATTTTTGAGGCTTGTCTGAAAGGTGATGACTGTTCGAATGACCACGAACAAGTCTATAAATAGCCAGCCTTTCTACCAGAAAATTCACACCATTTTCATTGCAAACTTTCTGTGCTTTGAATCTCATTTCCCTTTCTCTCGTTCTGATATTGTCTCGAAGTAAAACACACTTCGTTGAGTTCGTTGGAACTCCTGCAGATTGTAGTACTGCTTCCATAGGAGACGAAAATTCGTTCTATCCTGGGAAACGATTGCTGGACGCCTTTAGTACCATTGAAGGCAGCAAATTCGTTTTAAGGAAACATCGTGAAATCGATGGGCTCGAATTACTGTTTAGATCCCGTTGATTAAATTCTTACATTCAGGTGATTCTGTCGGATTGTTTTCGAAAGAGTAACTTCAAACTCCAGAAACAACACAGTGCATATATACATACTAGCCTCCTTTCTTTTTATGTTTATATTTTGTTATTGAAGATGCAAATTTGAAGAAATCTCTTGTACTTCTGCTGTATATGAACATAGGTATATTGATGATATATATATTAAAATTATATGTCTTTTGTTATCTTATGCCATGTTTTTATTGATTATTAACTCCAGGGGTATGGATTTCAATTGGAAATTCCAACGGTATCTTGTGCCACTTTTAAGAAGAAATTCCAGCAGTATGGATTTCAATTGGAAGCCTCACTTTCAAGGCATATGAAAGTCAGCACCACCAAATAAACCATTCAAACCACCTCAAAACTTGTCCAAAATTAATCAGCTTTTGAAAGTGAATAAGCCATTTTTTTTTACTCCAAGGGGTGGAGAAACATATTTACAGAGAAAACAGTAGCAAAAAGTAGTAACAATAATCTGGAGGTAGAAAATTGAAAATTAATTTCCCAATGATTTGAACCCGAGATTTCACACGACGTCCCGTTTCACGACAGAGCAGATGGGGCCGAAATCACACTGTTGGAGTTGAGCGACTGCCGGAGATGGAGATGACGCCGAAGGCCAGTGCTCGGGAGGAAACGGTTGGAAGAGAAGGGAAATGGGTTGAAAGGGTAAGGTTGGGTTCCAAAATCGATTTGGGGGAAATGGAGAGAAAGGACGAGAAATAGGGGAGAGGGAAAATGATCCTAGATTTCCAATTTTTAATGTTTCTTTGGTGTTTTTTTTTGTTTTTTCAAAAGATTATCACGTCACTTTGTCAATCTTCTTTGTCTAGAGCCTTTGAACACATAGCACGATTGTAATATAATACATTCCCTGATGTACCTTAAAAAATAGTTTGATTGACCATGGACAATATAGTTTTGATGTCTTTTCTGATGGACAAGGTGCGAATAGTCTTACTGACCATGATTGTTCTCCACGAACAGAGCCAACTTGAATGAACTTTTTCTCGATTTATGCTGCCACCCAAAATAATGGATTTTACGCCCAGCGATGGTTCTTGGCCCTTGTGACACAATCTACGGCCTCTACCTATGTAGAGATGATGTCAACGCAAACATTCGTGAACAATATATGTTTAGTATTATTCAAGAGGGATTACTTGAATGAAATAGGTACATTAATCGTCAAATTAAACAAATGTTGTCATTGTCTTAGATTTTGTTTAAATGGAACAGTAAAGAGGAATCGAGTTATAAAAGCCTCTTGGTTGTTTATTAGCTTAACTTTTGGATAGTTTTAGATATGTTTACTCTGGAAACAAAATCATAGCATTTTAGAGCCTGTACACCCTGGTGTAGTGCACCCTTGATCTTTCGACTAGTGACTGCAATGCATGCCTATTTCGAATTCACCTTCATCTTGTGATAATAGACAAGGAGTAACAATTCTTTCCCCCAAGCTGCAATATTTTATACCCATTTTATAATTTCACTTTGTCTCTTGTTGTCAAATTCTTCAACTAATGAAGGTAACCTTCTCACTCTTAAAGCAGCAAAAGAAAATAGGATAGACGCAAAAGTGTTATTTAAAAAATCAGAAAAGCTATTTAACTAATCAAAATACTCGAATATTTTAGTTAAATTTTTCCCTTCTTTTTTTTTTTCATTTTTGTTTGTTTGTTACCAATGCAGGGAATGGGGGAAATCTCACCAAAAGTTAGTGTAGCCATAATTGTTCCAATTGTTGTGTCCTTGGTGCTTTTCTTCTGCTTCTTGATTAGGAGAACAAGGAGATACTTATGGATATAATGAGGGATATTTTTCATTCTTGAGTATTTGCAAAATCAAGTAATTAATGTTATAGAAAGCGACAAATAAATGTGAGTAATCAATAAATAGGTTTTTAGTAATTGTGGTTAGGGAATTATTGAACTTCTTCGTTGACATGAATTCCATGGTCGTGCTAATCAAATTTCAAGCTCTTAGTTGCGTCCTCTCTCAAATCGGTATGAAAGTACTTAGTTATTTTAAGGGAGGGATGCGGGTTGAGAGCTACTGGTATTGAAGGAATATGGATATAATTATTATATTGTAGATCTTTATTTAAATTCATGCTAATTACTATGACAAAAAGTAATAGATTTATCTATTAATGGAAATCATGTCTCTACTTTTAAAATGATTTATGAATTTATGATACTAAAGCTTGCTTAACACTAATGAAACTAAATATCATAACTCTATATAAAATACTCATAATTAAGAAAGTAATAATGTGTGTTCAATTTGGGTTACTACTTATAAACAACATACTGTCAATTTTTCTTTTTGTTGTTTAGTGTCATCATGACATTTGAATCATTTGATGCGACGCGTAACTTACTATGATTCCTTGAAATATTTGAAGTTATTTTTCAGTGTAAAAGTCCAAGATTTGTTATTTATGCATACTTTTTCATCTGTAAACATTAAAATGGTACAGCTTCATTTGTCCGACTTTTCTCTGCAATAAAATCTGTCATATCAAAATATAAATAATAATATATGAGGTTAGAAACTTCTTCGGCCTCATCATATGCTCCAATATTTCTATTATTTCTTAAACATAAAGGGCTTTGAGAAATATTCAAGATAATATAAAAGAAGCAATGAGTTAGATTACGCTTCCTGGTGGGCGAGACGCTTTAATAAGGCGTCTTAGGCGTTTTAAGTTCAGTCGTGCTACTACCTATCAAACTTTTGGGTAATTCTCGTGGTGGTTTATATAAAAAAATAAAAAAATAAAAATAAAAAATTTAACTAGATATGAAATGTTGTAGCCTTTGTCTGAAGTGCGCATTAAGGCATTTGTGGAACTAGCAGAACACTGGCACCACCAAGCTTGGTAGGCCTACACTTGTATAATTTTATTTATTTTTGAAATTTCATTTGAAGGAATTGTACGGCATTTAAAAATATATTATTAATGCAATTCCGTATGAGTCGACCAATGCAGAACCCACCTACCACGGATAGAGCGTATTGGTGAGCCTCCCCACTCTACATGCCTCATGGGTCAAGTCGTGCTTTTCATGTATGGATTTGTCTCAATTCTAAAAAATCTAATACGTTACGACATTTTCTAAGTTGAATGGTGAAATATAGGATGCAAGCTTAATTGAACTTGACATAGTCTTATAATAGAAACAAGTTGATCCACAAGGCACTCCCTGTTACAAGTCAGGCCGTGCCTTTCACTTGCTATGTGTTAATTTGATGCCCTTTTTTGGAGTAGTATTTTGTAAAACGACATTATTAATTAATGCTAGTTTATTTGCTTGTTACAATTTGAAACGATTTTTTAAGGTTCCATGATCATATAAAATATCACAAATTGTATACTCGATGATTCGGGTATAGTAAGACACAATTCGTGATGTGATAAAAAATATATCTTTCTCAATCCGTACTATAAGTTGGACGCTTATGTTGATAAGATTACATCGTTCTTATTAAAATTTGTCTAGATTTTGGAATAAGAACAATAATGTAATTCTATGCACATTGAACGGGACCACATAGATGACTCATTTATGACCGCTCGAAATGAGACTTTGCTCGATTATCAAATAACTCACCTAAATTGATTGCTAGTTTAAGTTCTTTTAAGTATCAATGAGTAAGTCTTAATTAAAATATTGATCTCAATGCTTTGGGAATCGGATTAAAAAAGATCATATACTTGCGTTGGTGGAATTCATTAACCATTGAGATGAAACGATCGCCACTCGAAGGTATTTTTCATAGGGAAATTGAACCTTAGCTTAATAGTCTGATGATGAGATCGTTGGACTTTATATTGCGATTTGATCACAAGAAATTTGCCGTATGAAAATGAAACTTAGAGTGTAATACATGTTACAATGAAAAAACCCATTTTGTCAATTTCAATATATTGACCGTCAAATGAGGGCTGATTTGTGAAATGATATTCAGATGATATTGTTATTGGATCATAGTTTGCTTCTACAACTATTACTCGACTCGAGAGTGCAATCTCGATTTTTTGATAGAATGAGCTGGAATTAATAGATATATCTCGATTGGTCAAGATTTGACCCAATTAGAAACTTCTGTTGGAGTTTGAATCAGTGAGTCCCGTTAGATCCCTTTATTAGCTCTAATAAAGGTGTATGATTTAATTGGTCTACTACAATAAAGTCCAAGTAAATTTTTACAATTTCCAAACCCTAATTAAGTGTTATAAATATGCTCTTTATGGGCATATTTTCATATGCTTTTAGGGTTATCCACATTTCATTTCTCAAATGGAGTGAGGCACCTAAAGAAGAATAAAGCAAAAGATCAAATGGAGGAAGCATTTGGCTAAACCATTAAAAACTCATTCAAGGTTGTCATCTTCCTTTTATATGTGATGATTTAAGACATCCAATGATATCTAACATCCTTATTCATATGGGCTTAATCTTCCAAGGAAAATTAATTTCCTATTTTGATGACTAAATCCAATAACCAACAATGATATTAGAGCTAAGGTTATTGGGAGCCTTGAGTAGGATTAAATTCTTTAAATCCTATTATAAAATGCATTTTTAGTATGGGTGGTGTTAGGTTATTTGATTTGACATGTGTATTGTTTTATATGTTTAAAGTAGTTGTTTATATGTAATCACTTTTGGGCCTAACATTTTATTTTGCTTCCCATTGTAACTCATTTATTGTTGTTCTTTTCTCTAGAAAAATTGTAAGCCATAAGGCACTAGATTTTTTGTACTTTATTTTTTATTTTTTATTTTTACACTTATGTATTAAGAAGAAGAGATGGGCTTTGGTTACTGATTACTTTTGGAGAAATGGAAGGAAAAATCAATGAACAAAAATGCAAAATCACCTCAGCTAGACGGTGCCGACGAAGATGGCAACTGCTATCTCTTGCGATGCAGCATCAGCCTTTGCTGCCAATTGCGACAATAGTCCCTATTGCCGGACGTGACAACTATGACTGCTACGGGCAGTGCAGCAACTGCTATCTCTCACAGGCACCAACAAATGTTGCTAACAGCAGAAGCCATGGCTGCTGCAATGCAAATTCTGCTAGAAGCAGTAGTCAAAGCTATTTTGGTTACCTCCTGGCGATGGTGGCGTCAATGGCCTCTTTTGGGGTCGTCAGCATTGCCGACATCGAAGAAGGATGTGATTTTGGTACATGGTGATTTTTCCTAGGGTTTGAAAATTAGGTTAATTTTGAGTTTTTGGGCTTTCTTTTGAAACTTGGGCCAATCTTGTTGGATGAGGCATTTTTATTTTAAGGATTAAGACTAAAAATTAAATTGACCCAATTTCAGACATTACATAGAATGGACTATAAGGAGATTGAAGAATTAGGCTGGAATGTGGCCCAATGTAATGCTTTTATCCATGTCGTAATTTAAATTCTTATGATGCGCCACAAGTGATTATAGTTCATTTAATAATGGAAAAAATTCATAAATAAGAGATTAAATATGACACATTTCAAATTTAAGAAACAAAGTATCAAATTTCAAAAATTAGATTTTATAAAATATTTATAAAATAATTTATTAAACACATATTTTACTAATTAAATATATTAATGTCACAATTCTATATAATTTGGTCACAGTAATCTAATTAATTAGTCACAGATTAATTTTTAGTCACAAATTATCAAATTATTGGTCACAACTTATTTCTCGATCACAAATCAAAAATGCTATTGGCCACAAATTATTTTTTTTTTTTTTTTTATCACAAATCAAAATTTTTATAAGTAACAGATTATTAATCGGTCACAATATCAAAATTTTTATTGGTCACAACTCAGTTATTAATTGCAAATTATTAGATGAATTGGTCACAATTAATTTTTTGATCACAATTTAATCAATTATTAGTCACAATCTCGATTTTTAGGTCACATATTACAAATTATCCAAATATTAGTCACGATTAATCAACTGTGAGTCACTGTCACAATTGCTTCTGACAGCACTATCGTAACCATCGCTGTCACGACAATGACGACATCCAACACTACCACAAATACCATCACGACAGCTACATTACCACCGCCAACATCATCGCCAGTACCAACATGATCACCACAACCACCAACTGCATAAAAAATGTATGTACCAACTGCCGCCTGTACCAAATCCATTATGTCCTCCACCTTTATCGCCTTCTACACCTACGCGGTTACGCCTCAATCTATCTCAACTACCACGCCAAAAAATAAATAAATAAATACATAAATAAATAAAATAGACAAGTTGTGAGTTTGTACGACTTCGTGTGCAATAGGCGTCTGTCGCCATGAAAAGCAAACTTGTTACTATGCATTCCACATCTACCATTGTTGCTGGTGGAAGGACAGGGATTGAGGGTTTGCTGTGCATTTCGATCTACCTCTGACTAATTTGATTCAATAGAGCATCTACCATTCTACAGCCTCCACAACCATTAACACCGCTACCAACACAACCACCACCACATCTACATCAAATCTAAAATCAAAACCTCTACCACCATATTCCCCCTAGATCCACACCAAATCGCCGACTGCAGCTATCGAACCACCATCTTCCCCATAGTAGTGAATCGATTTCTTTGAGTCGCTGCCTCCAAAGCATATCGCCAAAATTTCCCTTTACTTTGGAACATCCAATCAAGCCCATATCAACAATACGAATTTTGGATCTGCATATAAAATAGATAGATTTGTGTGTAGCCGGAAAGGAAGGGGGTTCCAGAGAGGAAGATAATATTGCCGTAGAGTATCTCCTCATCCATCTACACTTGCAATCCTCAGCCATTTGGTGTGGATGGTGATAGATACGGAGAGTTACGTGTGAGAGAGAGGGTAGATAGGGAAAGATTGGAAATTAATTTAATTAGTATTATTAAATAAATAATTATAATCTGATTTATGAAATGTTAAACTTTAAATTTGATTAATGAAATGTAAATTTTAAAAACAGGCTCAGATGTAATTTCCTCTTTAATTATTGCTTTTATCATCATGATGAATGAATGTTTAATTATCATGTCATGTAGATTAAATGAAACATCAACCGATGCACCAAAATCATATGCATTGGTATTGAATATTTTTTTCATCACTCTAAATTAATTAGAGATGGTTGCAAAATATTTTATTTAATAATTTAGTGCCATTATAATTGATTTGGTGGATTAATTATTAAGTGAAAATTCAACAGTTCAAAATAATAAGTGGGAGAGGGTTTATAGGCATATATAAACCTACAGCCTCCTTCATCATCCAATTTGTTATTAAATACATATGTTTGGAATTGGATTACATCAGTCTCCCGATAGGAAGACTACATTATTTTAGATTAATTGAAATTGGATCTCGTGATAGAATATTTTTAAAATGAAATAAAGGGATGATTATCCTATGGATGACATTTTATATATTTCAGATATTTTAAAATTGTTGTTGGAAGTTATTACACTTATATATGAATTTTTGAAGGACTTCCTATAGAAGGATTCAACAAAATTATTCATAGTCCAAATAATAATTAACCCTCATTTTTATTGTGGTATGGATGTCTAGCTCAATAAAATGAGTGGGAAGGTCCCAACCTTGCTACAACTACATTGACCTTGTATAGAGAGCATGTTAAAAGTTTTAAGAGCTTAAGGTCTTTGGTTGAAAATATAGTTTTTTGTCTATATTTGCATACTCACTTATATGCATCATACAAAGATTATTGTTCATTTTATTAATACACGAATTGTTAATTTTACAGAAAAATGTCCCTTAATCAATTATCAGTGATACTAAACAAAAATCAACTTGTGGGATAAAACACACGTCGATTGGAAAAGGAATTTTAAGAAATTCCTTGATAGTTACTCTATTGGACACAATGT
Organism: Olea europaea var. sylvestris; assembly: GCF_002742605.1. Classification (NCBI taxonomy): domain Eukaryota; kingdom Viridiplantae; phylum Streptophyta; class Magnoliopsida; order Lamiales; family Oleaceae; genus Olea; species Olea europaea. Next base: position 43,769 of record NW_019239211.1, read on the forward strand.
CCCTGAATGTTACTGAAATTTCACGCTTCATGATCATAAGACTTATGCGGTTTGAATGACCTCACTTATCCAAGTTTTGTTTTATTAGCGGAAATTTTATCCATAAGAGTATTAGGTTGTTCAATCCGTAACGCAATGTCTAGATCTATGTCGCTAAAAACGATATAAAGTACTCTTTTCAGCCTTTAAACTTTGGTTCAAACACATGAATTGAATTGATATTGACAGATATTATAGAAGTTAATAGATTTAATCGAATAGAGAACTTAAACATGAATAACTTATTCATATGAAAATCTATATTGGACAATCAATAATTTTAAACAATAGTGGGCCCCATCACAAGAGACCTAACAAACATTGATATTTAGTCTTTGGACAGAAATTTCGACTTTTAAGTGTTACTCATGGTGCAATAATCAAATATTGACACTAAGTCCGGTCAAACATCAAATCTATCTTTAGACCAAATCATTGTTTACATAATGAAAAACTTTACAGTTATCATATATTTATTATCACATGTGTGCAAATTCATTTGGACCGATGAATGTCTAAATGAATTACGTATACACAACCTTCATAATATTCTAAATAAATTAATTTAGACAAGAGAGGTTAGTGACGTGTTATTTCAATTAATCTATTTTAGAAAATTAATAATATGAAAGAAACTTTAAATACCAAGATTTGAAATTGATTGCCTCTGTGTCTTTTAATTTTTTATTTTTCTTTCTTTTGTTTTCACAAAAAAATTGAAATCAAGAATAGAAAACCAACAGTGCCCAGTCAGCACGGTGGCATTGCCCGAAAAATTGCAAATGCAGCGCCCAAACACGGTGCTACAGCACTGCGGTGAATCTGTAGTTTCGAAAATTTCCCAAAAAATCTTAACTCTTAATTTTGGGGTTCAAGTTCACATCCTAAATTGAAAATTCCAATTTATAACTCTCAACCCTATTTTTTTATTTTATTCATTCATTCATTTATTTTTTATTTTTTTGTAAAAACTTTATGAAATTTTAGAACATGAGAAATTAAATTCCTTTATTATCAAGATCCTCTATGTCAAATTAACAAGAAAATTAATATGTGGAACATAGCTTACTTCTTTGGGAATGATTTTTTTATTAATTGATCTTGATTCTAGATCATGAATCTCGAAAATCAACTTGAAATTATTTCTTGATTGATTTCTTGATTGCCTTGTTCTTGGATTAAATTGCTTTAATCTATTCTCCTTGATTCTTCATTGTAATTCTTGATCCTTCATTGCTGATCTTGTTCGTGGATTTTAGATCTTTCTTTTTAATATGATTTCTCTTGTATTCTTATGTTGATGAGATGATATAAATAATGAGAATCACGTATGAATTGGAGATCATAATTCTATATATTCATATGTATTTCGTCCATCGTGAATTATAATTCTAAATGAATTTGATCTATACACATATAATATGGTTCACACTTTATTTAGATACTTTAAGTCCAATCACTTAATTCTTTATTAAATCACTTTAATTTGAGGTCAACTTTAAAATAAAATTTGTACTTAATTAATTACATATGTATGTCCATGTGATAAATTAATAATTTTCCAACTACTAAAGCTTGACCAAATGTCAAGAGTTGTACAGTGTATGCCATGTGAAACCAACGATAGTAGATTCCTATCTCAGTCAAATATTAATTGTTTCTATCTTCTTAATTTCCACAAGGACAACGACAACCAAAACAACTTGCATTCCATTGACTGGCACATCAAGTCTTCCATCACCTCTCACCACTCCTTTCACATTTTATAATCTTATTATATGCCTCTGTTTTTCTTTAAATTAACTCGGTGGAAGATTTTTAAGCACCATCATGTTAGTCCAATTGTTACACTAACAGCAAATAGGAGGACAAAATAAATAAATAAATAAATAAATAAATAAATAAAAATCTGACACGCATAGTTCTATGTCTACCGTGTCATCACTACGAGTCACAAATACCTAAAAGATTTATGATTAAAAATTGGGGAAGCAAGCAGGCTTGTGAGAGAGAGTGTGTGTGTGAGAGGATGGAGGTTAGTGAGTTAATTAGGGAGATTGATAGGTGATAATAACTGCTTTTGGCGGCTAATTCTCTCTATTTGGTAACCGTTATCCGTTACTTCAGCTTCAAGTTCCGCCACCCACCCACCTCCTCCTCCGTTTCTTTTTCTTTTAAATTTAAATTTTTAGTTAATACAGCATTCATGTCATTTTTGTTTCTTAATTTTATTCATTTTAACATTTTATCCTTTGTTTATTTTAATGTTATATAAAAATTTTATTTGTAATTGCTTAACTTCGTAATTTTTGTTAGAAATAACAATATAATCAAACTCAAATCTATATAATCCGTATGTAAAAATTTGAATATTATTATAGATTTATTTTGTAAATTTGCATGATTTGTTATAAAATATAAAATCAAACTGCATTTATATTTCTCTGTATTATTTGCTCTCTCCAATCGTTATATTCGATTGGAAATGAATTGAACCAAATAAGTATCATCAAATCAATTATCTAAAATATAATTATCATTGTCGTATTTTTTAAGTTTATAAATTTATTCCTTAAACTCATTTCTGGTGAGTAAAAGCGTGTCATAATTTATTTCTACTACCGAAAGCATATAAAATCTTTATACTAACAAATCGAAGGAACTTTTTTTTCCCCTTTCAATTGCCAAATACACACACACACACACAAATGGGATCATTCATTTTACTCATAAATTTGACACACTTATTTGATAAATAATCGTGACCTTTAATTTAAATTAATCCAACGCTCAATATGTATTTGACTAAGATCACGGAAGAGTTTGTTATAACCACTTGATATTATATATGTGTGTGTGAGAAAGATAAAACTTTTAGCAGATTTTGATATTATTTTAAGAAAATTACACCATCAATCTTCAACTTTTTCTAGCATAGAGCTAATTCAAGGAATTCCACGGTATTAAATCGAAAGTCTATCCCAGACTTTTTAAGAATAAAAAAATTGGAGAAATAGAATTGTATGTAATCTTGATCAATAGAATTTCACATTTACCGATCAAAATGGAGAAATAAATAATTCTTTTTACTACGTTAAGTTTTATGTAAAATTTAATTTCTTACCTCCTAAAGTGCAAAATTATTTATTAATTTTTAAATTTACCTAATAAACTGTTTTTAATTAACAATATAGCTCTCGCATTCAATTGTGGTGCACTTCATCTCATAAGTACACAATTTGAATCAATAGAGAATAATTCTTCTTATTTCATTTCAATTCTTTAGTGTGATTACCTTTGCAATATACGCTCTTCAAATAGAATCCATTATTTAAAGATCTTGACTTTCATAATTTGATAAGTTTTTTAAAGTGGTAATTACACAAAACCCTACCATTAAAATCATGAATTCTAAAATCAGATGGGAACTTTAATCTTTCTAAAATCAGATATTAGCATATTTAAACATTAATATTAAATATACATTTTTTTTTTATCCCAAACCCTACCATTTTCTCTCTCGTATCACCCTCTCCCCTGTCCCCAGTCATTTTCACACACTCTCTCATCGTCTTCTCTCCCTTGCCCCAACCATTCACGGCGCAATCACCACCCAAGGCATCCCTGGCCAAAAGAAGCGTGAATCGCCGGCCAGATAATGCAGACCGTCGTCGTCGTGAGGATCTCGCGACGTATCCGAGCTACGCCAAGGCACCAATCGGTGGGTTTTTTTTTTATTTTTGGTAAATGGTTGTTGGAGGGTGGGCTTGGACGATGGATCTGGCCGTGATTGACTGTTGTGCTGTGTGTTGTGGTTGTGCAGTGTCATGGGCTTGTGATGTGGTGGTATTGTGTGTGTACTATGGGCGGTGGTTGTGCGTGGTGGTGGTGATGTGTTTGCGGTGGGTTGTATGTGGTAGTGTTGTGGTTGAGTGGAGGTGATGATACGAGTGGTGGTGGTTGTTGATACGGGCGGTGGGATGGTGGTAGAGTCCAGTGGCAGATTGGAGATTTTTTCTGGTGGGGTGTTGCGGTGGTGGTGGTGTTCGTGGGGGCGGTGCGGTTGTTGTGCTGGTGGCCGTGTTGTGTGGTACGGTGGTTGTGGCGGTGGACGACAGTGGTCGTGGCGATGGGTGCGACGGTGACGGTGAACTGTTGGTGGTTGTGGTTTCGGATGTGTTGATTTGTTTTTTATCGTATTGTTTGCTGTAGGGTGATGGTAGTGCCAGCAGCGGTGTTGGAGGCAGTGATTATTTGGTGGTGGTCACAGATTAATTTGTTAATTGTGACCATTAAATTGGTTAATATGTGATCAATAAATAATACGTGACCAATAAGATAAATTGTGACCTAAAAAATTAATAGTTTGTAACCTATAGTATTTATGATCTGTGACCTATAAATAAATTGTAAAGTATAAATTTTCGATTTGTGACCAATGAACAAACTGTGATATATAAAATTTTTGAATTGTGACCGTAAAATAATTTATGACATAAAATTTCTAATTTGTGATAAAAAAATAATAAGTGATGAATTAAATCGTTAATTTGTGAACAAATTATATAAATATGTGACTTAAATATATTAAATTACTAAATTAATTAATTAAATTATAAATAAATTTTAATAAAAATCTGATTTTTGAAATTTGAAACTTGTTTTCTTGTTTTCGAAATGTGTCATAATTAATTTCTTAGTTATGAATTTTTCCCATTTTTAAATCCTGTCAATAGCTTTTGTAGAAGGGACACAAGCAAATTGACTGTAAATTTGCATTATTTTGCTATACAATATTAAAACAAAGTCTATTACTATTGTTTGTTCATGGAAATATACAAAATTTTAATCTAGACTTTTTTTTCCCAATACAAACTACTTTTTTTTCCCACTTAAATTATATTTAAAATAAAATTATTTACACGCATTATTAATGTCTCGAACCTTCGAAAATATGTTTGTTCAATTAGTAGGACACTAAAACCTAAAACTATAAGAAAATTCCGAATGCCTTGTTTTTGTCGTGGAATTAGATCTTATGTGAATTATAAAATTAATAACTAATAAATTGAAACACCGTTGATGACTAAACATTTAAGAATCATGCAGGAAAACAAAATTAAAATCTAAGGCCGATAGATATTAATTCATCTTTAATTTGACTACTTGATAGAATGCCAAAAATAGTATTTGAAGATATCTATTTTCTTATAATAAGTAGGTCCCCGATGTAATACTTTTTCAGCTTCAGCTCCCAACATTTTATTTTTATAAATTTCGAGTCTCTAATTGATGTTAATACCATTTTCTTTAATGTAAAAACTCGTTTTTTGTTAAGAAGATAACTTTACCCTTATGTTTATTAAATATTAAGAATAATTAATAATGAGTGAAAAAAGGAAAAAGCAACACCTGCCAAGTCTTCCATACTCGCCTCCAACCTTGGATGGATTTTTCTTTCTTTTTTATTTTTTTTGTTTGCTATTTTTTCTTGTTTGTAGAGAAGGATAACATCGTCATTTCGGTATTTTTTGAATTTTTAATTGGATAATTATATTTACACCATGACTTTTGTTCATTGCACCACATGTTGACTGTAATGAAGATCCTAACTTTTAATTATTTCACAATTACATCCTCAGCTTTTTTTTTCTTTTTTTTGTCGCATTTTTATTTTCAACCTTCAACTAATAACACATCCTATCCATGATAACATTCAAAAAAATCATCCGGAGGAGTAAACAAACTTATATTTTTAAATTAGAAAGATAAACAACAGATATGAAAGTAACAAAATATTTTCCACTTGAATGGTCACCAAAATATATGGACATAAACCATCAAGATATACTAATTAATTGGAGTTATATAAGAACACAACAAAAAGTTAGGGATATAAGTGCAAAAATGGAAAAAATTAAAAAAAATTATTGTAATTAAAATATAGGGCAATGGCGTTATAAGGTAAGGGTAAAATTGAAAATACTGAGGCCTTGAGTGCTCTGAATAGAAAGGTTGAGGATTACAGCTATGAAAATTATAAGTTGGGATCTATTTGTTACATTTTCGGTAGATTGAGAACCCCAACTGTCATTTTACCTAAAACTAGTCAAGACCCATGTGCTAACCCCAAATGATAAGGTTGCGCAGTCTATACGTTGCATGATGATGTAAAAGTCGGTCAAACATTTTTTTTATGAGTGAAGTTCTCAGTTGAAGACTTAATGGTTACCGAATACATATATCAATCCCGTTGCGCGTCTAGTTGACAATTTTTTTAATAGATTACCAGCAGTCAAAGTTTAATTGATTGTTGGATTAAAAATACAATGCAATCAGTAAATGCAATGTTATCACACTTATAAAAATTTCTGTACAATTCCCCGTACGAATGAGCTAATTCTAGGTACTATTTGGTCCACATTATAAAAAAATATATATTTTTAAACAGTAATTTGATATTATTTCAACCACGCATTCTTCAATAAAATAATATAACACGAAAATTCAAAAAATTTTATTAATTTTTAACTACATATTTTTCATCAATATACTATTAAAAACTGCATTATTTTAAAAATAATGTGACTCGAACAAGGACTAATTTAATACATTCCCCGATCTATCTTAAAAAATAGTCTCTTTGACCATGGAAACATAGTTTTGATGTCTTTTCCGATGGACAAGGTGCAAATTTTCTTACTGACCATGATTGTTCTCCAAGAGCAGAGCCAACTTCAATGAACTTTTTCTCGATTTATGGTGCCACCAAAAATAATGGATTTTACACCCCCACAGTGGTTCTTGGCCCTCCTAACACAATCCATGGCCTCTACCTATGTAGAGGTGATGTCAACTCGAACACTAAACAATATATGTTTAGTATTATTCAAGAGAGATTACTAAATGAAATTGGTACATTATACCGTCAAGTTAAATAAATGTTGTCATTGTCTTAGATTTTGTTCAAACGGAATAATAAAAAGGAATTGAGTTATAAAAGCCTCTTAGTCGTTTATTAGCTTAGCTTTTAGGTATGTTTACTCTAGCAAGAAAATCATAGCATTTTAGAGCCTATGCACCCTGATGCAGTGCACCCCTGATCTTTCGACCAATGATTGCAATACATGCTTATTTCGAATTCACCTTCATCTTGTGATAATAAACGAGATGCAACAATTGTTTCCCCCTAGCTGCAGTACTAGGTAAGAGATATACCCTTTTATAATTCCACTTGTCTCCCGTTGTCAAATTCTTCAATTAATGAAGTCATTCTTAAGCAGCAGAAAAGAACGGGATAGACGTGAAAGTGTTATTTAAAAAATCAGAAAGCTATTTAACTAATCAAAACTCTCGAATATTTTAGTTAAAATTTTCCCTTCTTTTTTTTCCTTTTTGTTTGTGTGTTACCAATGCAGGAAATGGGGGAATCTCAACAAAAGTTAGTATACCCATAATTGTTCCAATTGTTGTGTCCTTGGTCCTTTTCTTTATAGGTTTCTGTTTCTTGATTAGGAGAACAAGGAGATATTTATGGATATAATGAGGGATATTGTTGAGATTTGAACCATTGACCTCTTTACTTATAAAAGTATGTTTCCCAAATATGAAGAAAGCGTGTTTCTGATTTTTACACTTTTGTTAGTTGAGGCCTTTACCCAAATTGTGACGAGTGGCATTGTGGTGACCGTTTGATTAAATTCTAGACCCTTCTGGCTTTATATTCTCGAGGTGACTCTTTGACTGGTAGATGAGAGATTTTCTTGGGTTGCTATTTGTCTCTTCCTTTCCCTCGTTTCTGTGAGAACTCCTCATTTTTCGTGATTAAGGTTTGAGATTTTTGAGTGATACAATGATTAAATCTAGTGAGGAACCTATAATACTGTAGATCTACATACTGATATACTGTGTTGTGTGTTTGAGTACAAGAATTTGAGTGATTCGTGTAAGCAGTAGGGTTTTTGGGAAGATCTAAGTCATCTCCTTCAAGTTCTTGGTGGAGAGTGTTCTGATTCTTGGTTCTTTCCAAAGATAAGTCTTTGTGGCTTGATCTTTGTAATTTTCTAAAATATATTGTGTATTCTTGTTGCCAATTTTTGGCTTTATAGTGCAACCGAGCTTAATCCATTTATAATGGTGATCAACAGGGGATTAGGTGTTAAATGTGGTCGTCAAACCTCTGAGGCCACGGTCGAAAAATTCTTCGTGTTGATTTTCATTTCTGCACTTTACTTTACTATTTTTGTTGATTAGGTTTTGAATCTTGGTTAATCTTTAAGTGTTTCTCGACTTTTAAGTGGTATCAAAGCCCGATTTTCTGAAGGATACCTGATCTTCAAGTAAACTGGATTTGAAACCTACCTCAAATTGTGTGAACTTGAGCTAAAGGAAACTAAGTTCTTCGAACTCATTTGATGAGATCTTTCCTATATACTGTTGTTGGTAATTTTTATTTTAGAAATTTCTAAAATTTTCCCTTGATTTACCTTGCACTAAAAGCCCTCCCGGGATTGGTCTTTGTTCAAAGACTCTAAAGAGGTCTTGGGAATCTGAGATTACAACTCGGTGTAGAAGTGCAACTGGAGGATCTTGTTGGAGAAATCAGTTGAGATATAAGAATTGTTATGTCTGTTTGTGTTCCTGTTCTTATACTTAGTGTTGTGTGTTTACTATTTGAGAAAACCTGTCCAAGTGCACTTCTGTTGGACCTATCCCTTGTTTGTCAGTAGTCTTCTCATTGTGTGTGTCTCTCTGTGTATTCTTAAAATCCAAATGTGTGCATTGTGAATTATCTTTGTATATTCTATGATGGCCACTGCTAAGTTTGAAGTGAATATATTGTTGGAAAAAATGAGTAAATGACTCACTTTTGGCAAGATTTTTGGTGGGACCCGTTGGTCTAATTTGGAAGATCAAAGTTGACCTTTGTTCTCCTCCGTGAGTTAGAGCATCAAAACCATATATTTATTTGTCAAAATTGATGAATGGATGAATGAGAAATTAGAGTTCAAAGATGACCATTGGAAGATGGTTTATGTGGAAAAATTACACTAGTCCCACATAGGAAAATGAAGAACGTGTTAACCACTTTAAATATGATTATACATTGGAAATGTGTAATCATGTGTAACATAAAGGCTCTCTCCACGTACGCGCGGAGGGGGTGCAAATCACGAACCGAAATTACCTTCGGACCTTGAACTTGTGTGTGGGCGCGACCTGCGTATACGACTGTCGGACCGAACGGAGCAAAAATTGGCCCGTTTCGAGTGTCCACGTTTTGCAATTTTTGCTTTCTCAACTAACCTTTGAGTTTCCAAAAACTGCCAAAACTCCAACAAAAATCAAAGTGGCTCCAGTGTTTATTGCTAAGGAGTTATTGGACAGATTTATGTTCTATTAAATCTCAATTTTTCAGCAATTCTAACACACACAAAATCTCTTTGTCTCGCACTAGAAAATACTCGAGTTCTGTATAATTTTACGGTCTGCATACTGCATAACATAGTCTCTAGTCGTGGTGGTGATACTGTTCGAATACAAACTCAGTTCGACGGAGTAGTTTCTGTGGTGCTTAGATTCTACGGGTTTTACCGTTGCATCCTGGGAAACAGACGCTCTGATTAAAACTCAAGCACTTATGGTGAAAGAACGAATCTGTTTTAAGAAAACTGTACTCGCACAAGTCTCGGGTTGAAATTTTATTTACATATCTGCAATTTATTCTTGCAAGTTATTTATTCATTTAGCGATTTACACGTTTGCAATTTACTAGATTCATATATTTTGCAGTTTACTAGTTTTTATATTTATGTTATAAATAAAAATAAAAAAATATATATATATCTGAATCTTCTTGCTAACAGTTGGTAAATGTAATTCGGTATATGTATATTACATATACGGTATTTCTATTGAAAAGAAAAAAAAAATCTGTGTAATTTTAATAAAAACAGTTTGAGCTAATTTTACCCATATACGGTGAGTTTCGCTGTCAAATACAATGAGCTACACTGTCATATACGATAAGCTGTCAAATACGACAAGGTGCAAATATGGTAAGCTACATATACGGTATGCGATAATTCGGTTTCATTAATACCACTATATTCCAACAAACTTAAAACAGATTCTTTGAGAAAAAATTGATTTCTTATACTGTTAATTTTTGGAAACTAATTTTTTTGTTTGATTTTCAGAAATGGCAACCAAATCGACCAACATGGATGTGACCCAAACTGTGCCTACTGGAAATCAGGCTATGGGCTCAACTGTGGCTAAATTACAAAGTCATGTTGTGAGTCAAACGGTGGCTCCAACAACTGGCCATACCGTTAATGTTCCGGTTAATCATGGAGAAAAATCAGAGAAATTCAAAGGCTTGAATTTCAAAAGGTGTCAGCAGAAAATATTATTTTATTTGGCCACTTTGAATCTTGCGAGATTCTTGACTGAGACTGCTCCAAAACTTGATGAGGGTGAGGGAGATGTTCAAGCCATCAGTGCACTTGACGCTTGGAACCATTCGAATTTTCTATGCCGAAACTATATTATGAACAGTTTAGCAGATACGCTATACAATGTGTATAGTACTATGAAAACTGTTAAGGAACTGTGGGAGTCTTTGGACAGAAAATATAAAATTAGGGATGCCCGGGCTAAAAAGTTAATTTTCGACAGATTTCTAGACTATAAATGGTGGACTCCAAATCAATTATTAATCAAGTGCAAGAATTTCAAGTGATTTTTCACAAAATTCATGCCGAAGGGATGATTTTGAGTTAAACTTTTCAAGTGGCTGCAATTATTGAAAAATTGCCCCCTCCCCCGCATGGAAAGATTAACAAGTATGGGCCATCCGGTGGCAAAAGGATCAAGCAAGGATCAAAAAGTGGAATTTCTAAAAAGAAATTTTAAGGAAAATGTTTCAATTGTGACAAAGTGGGCCACAAGTCTTCGGAGTGTAGAATGCCAAAGAAGAAGAAATAAGCAAATGTGGTTGACTACATAGCACAAGATATGTCGGAGCTGATCTTTCAGCTGTCATTTCTGAAGTGAACATGGCGGGTTCAAACCCTAAGGAATGGTGGATTGACACCGATGCTACGAGGTATGTGTGCTCTGATAAGGAGCTGTTTGCTGCATTTGAAGCAATTGAGAATGAGGAGAAGTTGTTTATGAGAAATTCAGCAACTTCTGAAATCAAAGGTCAAGGAAAGATGGTTTTGAAGATGACCTTAGGAAAAGAGTTGAATCTCAACAATGTGTTATATGTGCCGAAAATTCGCAAGAACTTAGTGTCTGGGTCGCTTTTAAATACATGACTTTCGCAGTGTATTTGAGTCAGACAAAATTATTTTGTCAAAAAGTAGAATGTTTGTCGGAAAAGGATATATTTCTGATGGTATGTTTAAACTCAATGTAATGGTTGTTAAACCGAAAATGAATAAAGCAAATTCTTCTGCTTATTTGCTTGAGTCTTCCAATTTGTGGCATGTTAGATTATGACATGTTAACTATGATACTTTACAAAGACTAGTTAACTTGAATTGCATACCCGAGTTTCACATTGATTCAAAACATAAGTGTGAAACTTGTGTTGAGACAAAATTGATAAGGTCATCGTTTAAATCAATTAAATGGAACACAAAACCACTTGATTTAATTCAAAGTGACGTATGTGATTTAAAACTTGTACAAACAAGAGGTGACAAAAAATATCTCATTATTTTTGTCGACGATAGCACCAAATATTGTTATGTATATTTGCTAAAAAGTAAAGATGAAACTATAGAGAAATTTATTCTCTATAAGAGTGAAGTTGAAACTCAATTTAATAACGAAATTAAGGTGTTAAGAAGCGATCGAGGTGGTGAGTATGAAGCACCATTTGCGAAATTCTGTGCACAACACGGAATCATACATAAAATCACCGCACTTTATTTACCGCAACAAACGGTGTTGCTGAACGAAAAAATCGTACTTTAAAAGAAATGATGAATGCAATGCTAGTAAGTTCTGGGTTACCTCAGAACATGTGGGGGGAAGTTGTGTTATCAGCAAATTACCTTTTAAATAAGGTGCCCCAAAAGAAAATGAAAAAGACCCCTTATGAGTTATGGAAATGAAGAAAGCCTTCCTATAAATACTTACGAGTGTGGGGGTGTCTTGCCAAAGTGGTCGTTCCAACACCAAAGAACGTAAGGATAGGGCTAAAAACGATAGATTGCATCTTCATCGACTATGCACACAATAATAGTGTTTATCAGTTTCTTGTGTATAACTCTAAAATCCCAGACATACACAAAAACACAATATTGGAATCAAGAAACGTTTCATTCTTTGGACATATATTTCCGTACAAGTCCAAAGAGGAAGCAAGCTCTTCCAAATGAACATATGAGACTATGACTGAAAATAGTCATAACGAAGAACTAGAAGATGAGGCTGAGGTTAGACGTAGCAAACGGAAAATGATAGAAAGATCGTATGATCCTGATTTTTTGACCTATATGCTAGAAAGTAAACCTCAAAGTTATCAAGAGGCTATGAATTCCTCGGAAGGACCTCAATGGAAGGAGGCCAATAAAAGTGAGATAGATTCCATATTGCAAAATCATACATGGGAGCTAGTGGATCTTCCTCCAAGAAGTAAACTACTAGGCTATAAATGGATTTTCAAAAGGAAAATGAGAGCAGATGGAACTATCGAAAAGTATAAGGCCAAATTGGTAATAAAAGGTTACAAACAAAGGGAAGGCCTTGATTACTTTGATACGTATTCTCTAGTGACGAGAATAACATCGATTAGATTGATACTTGCGATTGTCGCTTTCCGAAATCTTGAAGTATATCAAATGGATGTTCAAACTGTCTTTCTAAATGGAGATTTAGAAGAAGAAATTTAGATGGAACAACCTGAGGGGTTTTCGTCACCATGACAGGAAATGAAAGTTTGTAAATTGGTAAAGTCACTATATGGCTTCAAACAAGCACCCAAACAATGACATGAAAAATTTGATAATATCATGATAGAGAGTGGATTTAAAATCAATGAGTGTGACAAACGTGTTTACATCAAAGACACTAAAGATGGTTATGTCATTTTATGTCTTTACGTTGACGACATGCTTATTGTTGGTAGTGATAATAAGATGATTGAATTCACTAAAAATATGTTGAATTCGAGATTTGATATGAAAGATATTAGTTTAGCCGGTGTTATACTTGGAGTCAAAAACTCAAGAATATCAAATAGGCTTGTTCTAAGTCAGTCACATTATGTGGACAAAATTTTGGAAAAGTTCAATAAGGATGATACTGGCTTGTCTAGAACACCGATAGATACATGTCAATATCTATCTAAAAACAAAGGTGAAAGTGTCTCTTAAGTAGAATATTCAAAAGTTATTGGAAGTCTAATGTACTTGATGAGTTGTACAAGACCAGATATAGCCTACAAAGTCAGTAAACTTAGTAGATACACGAGTAATCGAGGAGCTGATCACTGGAAAGAAATAGTAAAAATACTAAGGTACTTAAGATATACTCGTGAATATGGACTACATTATACCAGATATCTAGTGGTCATTGAAGGATACAGTGATGCTAATTGGAAATCTGATATAAAAAACTCAAAGTCTACCAGTGAATTTGTGTTCACATTGGGAGGTGCTGCCATATCATGGAAATCCTCTAAGAAAACAATTATAGCTAGATCTACGATGAAATCTGAGTTTATAGCTCTAGATAAATGTGGGTCGAATGATTGTGCAACTTCTTAGAGGATATTCCAAGATGGTCAAAATATGTGCCAGCAATTTGCATATATTGTGACAGTCAATCAACAATAGGAAAGGCATAGAGTAACATGTACAATGGTATGTCTAAACATATGCATCATAGACACAATACCATAAGACAACTACTCTCAACTGGAGTTATCAATATTGACTACGTAAGGTCAAAAGATAATATTTCGGATCCACTAACCAAAGGGTTAAATAGAGAGTTAATTGGGAAATCATCGAAAGGAATATGACTTAAGCCCTTGAATGAATAAGTCATTACAAAGGAAACCCAACCTAATTAACTGGATATCCCAAGATCTAGGTTCAAAGGGACAACCTAATTGTAATGGCTTAATAAAATTACTGTGGGGGTGTTTCCTCCGGTCCATTCCTATGATGTAACAATGATGTTTGTAAGGATGAAAGATAAGCAATAGGCTTTTAATGATTCTTATGTGTCAAAAATCGAGCCAAATAATGCGGGTTAATTATAATAAAAAATCACCTATGTGAGAGAGAAGTGGGGTCACTTTTAAGAGAATTGTGTGGAGCTCAATTCTTAAGAACTCTCACAGAACCAGGCATATGTTCATGGATAAAACGAACATAATAATGAGAACTGAATTGTGTTAGGAAGAATCCTGTGTAGAGTGTATCATCGTTTACATAAATGACAAAACAGTTCAAGGACAACATTTCTACTGGTCAGTTAATAAAGTAAATATATTTTTACAAGGGAATGTTCAAAGGGTAATACCTACCTATCCTAGCAGGCTTCAACCGTTGAACTTTATCATCTAGTCTTGTGTCTCACGGTCTCACGTCTCTCCCAATTTTCATTCATGTTGGGGATTGTTGGAAAAAATGAGTAAATGACTCACTTTTGGCAAGATTTTCGTTGGAACCCGTTGGTCCAATTTGGAAAATCAAAGTTGATCCTTATTCTCCTCCGTGAGAGCATCGAAACCATACATTTATTTGCCAAAATTGATGAATGAATGAATGAGAAATTGGAGCTCAAAGATGATCATTGAAAGAGGTTTATGTGGGAAAATTACACTAGTCCCACATAGGAAAATAAAGAAAGTATTAACCACTTTAAATATGGCTATACATTGGAAATGTGTAATTATGTGTAGCATAGAGGCTCTCTCCACGTGCGCGCGCAGGGGGGTGCAAATCACAGATCGAAATTACCTTCGAACCTTGAACTTGTGTGCGGGCGTGACCTGTGTACACGAATGTCGGACCAAACGGAGTAAAAATCGGCCCGTTTGGAGTGTCCACGTTTTGCAATTTTTGCTTTCTTCAACTGACCTTTGAGTTTCCAAAAACTGCCAAAACTCCAACAGAAACTGAAGTGGCTCCAGTGTTTATTGCCAAGGAGTTATTGGATAGATTTATGTTCTATTAAATCTTAATTTTCCAGCAATTCTAACACACGAAAAAATCTCTCTGTCTCGCACTAGAAAATACTCGAGTTTCTATAATTTTACGGTCTGCATACTGCATAACATAATCTCTAGTCGTGGTGGTGATACTGTTCGAATACAAACTCAGTTCGCCAGAGTAGTTTTTGTGGTGCTCAGATTCTACGGGTTTTATCGTTGTATCTTGGGAAACAGAGGCTCGGATTAGATTCATATATTTATTCTTACAAGTTATTTATTTATTTAGCGATTTACACGTTTGTAATTTACTAGATTCATATATTTTGCAGTTTACAAGTTTTTATATTTATGTTAGAAATAAAAAATAAAAAATAAAAAATATATATCTGAATCTTCTTGCTAATAGTTGGTAAATGTAATTCAGTATATGTATGTTACATATAATGTATTTCTATTGAAAAAAAAAATTTGTGTTATTTTAATAAAAACACTTTGTGCTAATTTTACGCATATACGGTGAGTTTCGCTGTCAAATACAGTGAGCTGCACTATCATATACAGTGAGCTCTCAAATACGATAAATTACAAATATGGTAAAGTGCAAATACGGTAAGTTGCCTGCAAATACGATAAGCTGTCTATAAATACGGTAAGCTGCATATATGGTATGCTTAAAATCGGTATCTAAACTACATATACGGTATGTGACAACCCGGTTTCATTAACACTACTATATTCCAATCTATATATGATCGGAGGAGGAACTTTGATATGTGGAGCAAAAGATGAAGGCTATCTTAATGTAACTAAAATGTGCTCGAGCCCTTGATAATTCTTGGCCTGCAGAGATGTCTGTTTCTAAAAGAACTGAATTATAAGAGATAACTTCGAGCACTATTTTCTTGTACCTTTCTGACAATGTGATCAGATGTACAGGGGAAACTGAAACTGCTAAATATGAGACTAATATTGTTCCTAATAAATTTTTTTGCTTAAATAGGTTTTCTCGTTTAAGATGGACCCTTCTGTTGATTTGGATGAAAATTTAGATAGATTTACTAAGTTGACCTAGGATCTTGCCAACTGTGATGAGAAATTATCAGAAGATCGCTTCGCTGTGATCTTGTTAAACTCCATTAGTGATAGACATAGAGATCTCAAGAATGCCCTAAGATATGGTAGAGATAAGCTTACTACTGACATAATAATAAATGAATTAAGAAATAGTGTTCTTGAACTTAAATCAGATTCTATCAACAATCAAAATGGAGAAAATCTTTTGATAAAAGGCAAAAGTGTTGATAAATCTAATTTCCATTCAAAAATTCCTAATGACCCTAGAAAGAGGAATAATCATAAAATGAGACCCAAAAATTAGGCAAAAAGAAAGAAATGCTATTATTGTAGTAGGTTGGGTCACTTTGCCAAAGACTGTTATAAGAAGCAAAATGATTTAAAAGGAAAGAAGTCAAGTGAATGTAATGTTGTTATGTCTTATGATAAACAACAACTTGATAATGTCCTGGTCCTTGTTAATGTCGGAAGGAACTTGAATCAGGAGTGGATTTTTGACTTAGGTTGCTTTTTCTACATGTGTCCTAACAAAAACTATTTTCTGGACTTTGAAAAAACAAAATGAGACCAAGTTATCATGGGAAACAACATGACCTGTAAGTAAGAGGAATAAGAACAATAAAACTGCTTTTAGAAAATGGCAAAAATTTACTTTTAAAAGGTGCCAGATTTGTTCCTGAATTAGAAAGAAAACTTCTGTCTCTAAGAATGTTTGATGATATGGAGTTTGACATAAAATTAGGTCAAGGATAAATGAAAATCTTTAGAGGTAGTGATTTAATCACTTCTATCCCAAAGAGACATGGTTTATACTTTTTAAATGCAAAACCTTTAGTGGGTCTGTCCGCAGCAGTTTTAGGTGATTATTTTAACCTTGCTAAACTATGACATAGCAGACTTGGTCACATCGGAATGAAAGATCTAAAGGCTTTACAAAATAAAAGAGTATTTGGAAAATAAAATATTGAGAATTCTGTAATTGTGAACAATGTTTGATTGGTAAACAAGCTAAATTGCCTTTTACCACTAGTACTTATAAATCAAAGAAAATTCTAGAATATTTACATGCTGATTTGTGGGGCCCTGCATCCATACCTACATTGTTTGGTTATAAGTATTACCTTTTGATTATTGATGATTTTTCAAGAAAAATTTAGATTTTTTTGTTGAAAACTAAAGATGAAATATTTACTGCATTTAAAGATTGGAAAACCCAAATTAAAAATCAAACTGACTTGAAAATTAATACACTAAGAACTAACAATGGCCTAGAATTTTGCAATTATGAGTTTAATGATATCTGTAAATTACATAACATTTTAAGACATAGAACTGTAACATATACAACCCAACAAAATGGCAATGCAGAAAGAATGAATATGATTTTATTAAATAAGGTTAGATGCATGTTTTTAAACTAAGGCTTGCCCAAATTATTTTGGGATGAGGCTGTTAAAACTGCTACTGATTTGATCAATAGAAGTCCTACGAGTGCTTTAAATTTGATATGCCTAAATCTGTGTAGATACAAAAGCCTATTGTTTACTCTTATCTGAAAACTTTTAATTTTGCTGCATATGCTCATCAAAACATAAGGAAACTTAAACCTAGATCACTTAAGTGTGTGTTTTTAGGCTATGCTGAAAATATAAAAGGGTACAGGCTATGAGTTTATGGGAAAAAGGGTTACAGGGTTATCATCAGGAGAGATGTGGTCTTTAATGAGTTTTGTATGCCATGTTTAGAAGGGAAGAAAGGGAATTTAATTGAAAATAATGTCCAAATTGAGGTGGAGCCTGTTAAGCTTGATAATACATGTTCTGTCCCCTTAGAAACTGCAAGTACTGAAGTTGGCCTGAATGAAACTAATACTGAATTGGTAGAATTTGAACAATATGATAGCACAGTTTCACTACTTGAAGAATACCAGCTTACTAGAGACAGGGAAAGAAGACAAATTAGACCCTTTCTAGGTTTAATGGTGATGACTTTGTGTCTTTATTCATATATCAGGAAGAAACTGAATCCGAACCATGTTCTTATCACGAAGCTTTAAAATCCAATGACTCTAAAAAGTGGTTGGCTGCTATGGAAGAAGAAATGGCTTCCTTATACAAAAATAAAACATAGAAATTAGTTGATAAACCAAAGGATCAGAAACTAGTTGATTGTAAATAGATTTATAAACTAAAGGAATGAGAAAGGAGCAATAATAAAGTTAGATACAAGTTTAGACTTGTTGCTAAAGGTTTCACACAAAAGGAGGGTCTGGATTAAATATACAACTATCAGATGCATTCTTGCTTTGGTTGTGCAATTTAAGTGGAAACTTGTTCAATTAGATATAAAAACTGTTTTCTTTTATGATAAATTGGATGAAGTGATCTATATGAAACAACCCTTAGATTTTATTAAAGGCAATCCCGATAAAACTGTGTGTTTATTGGAAAAAAATTGTAAAACAAACTCCAAGACAATGGTACAAAAGATTCGATTATTTTTTTCTTGAAGCTTGGTTTAAATAGAAGCAATTACGATACATGTCTTTATTGTAAAGAAAATGGAGGTAAAAACTTTGTATCCAGTGTTTTATGTTGATGACATGCTTCTTTCTAGTGTCAGGAAATTTGAAATTGATGATATCATACACAAATTAAAATCAGACTTTGACATGTAGGATCTTGGTCCTGCCAAGAAAATTCTTGGTATGCATATTATTAGAAATGAAGAAGTTGATTCCTTGTTTTTAAGTCAACAAGATTATGTGACAAGATTTTGTAAATGTTTAACATGTTTGATTGTAAACTTGTTTCTTTACCCCTTGCTAATCATTTGAAACTTACATCTAATTCCTGTCCTAAAACTAAAGATAAACTTGAAAGAATGTCTAAAATTCCTTATGCTAATACTATTGGATATGTTATGTACTTGATGAGTTGCACCAGACCTGATTTAACTTATAGCATTAGTGTCTTAAATAGATTCATGGGAAATTCTTGTGAAAGTCATTGGGAAGCATTGAAATGGTTAATGAAATATTCAAAAGGTTCATCCAACTTAGGCTTAATGTCTAGAATGAATAAGGAGAGGGTAATCCTAAAGGGTTATACATATTTTGATTTTGTTGGAGATAGAGATAATAGGAAAACAACCTCATCTTATTTTTATACTTTGTGTGGTAATGTAATAAGATGAAAATCTCAGTTGCAAAAAATTGTTGCTCTATCCTCCACTGAGACAGAATACATTACAGCCATTGATGCCATTAAAGAAGGCGTCGGCTGCATGGGCTATTAAATGAACTTGGTTTTGTGGACACTAATCCAACCTTATATTCTGATAATCAGATTGCAATTCACTTGAGTAAGAATCCCATATTTCATGATAGAACTAAACATATTAATGTCAAATACCATTTTATAAAAGATGTTACCTTAAAGGGATTGTTTATGATTGGTAAAATTGCTACTTTACATAATCCATCTAATATGGGAACAAAAGTGATATCTTAAAACAAGTTCCAAAATTGTTTAAAGATATTATCTATTGATACTTTTTATTGAACACACAGGTACATGGAGCAAATGGAATTATAAATAGCTGGTGAAACTCTTGATTGCAATATTGCCAAGAATTTTGGAAGCAAGGTAGAGGTTGTTAAGATTCGAACCGTTGACCTCCTTACTTATAAAAATGTACTTCCAAAATATGAAGAAAGCGTGTTTCTGGTTTTAAGCTTTTGTTAGTGGAGGCCTTTAACCGGATTGTAACGCGTGGCATTGTGGGGACCATTTGATTAAGTTCTAGACCCTTTAGATTCATATTCTCATGATGACTCTTTGACTGGCAGACGAGAGATTTTCTTGGGTTGCTGTTTGTCTCTTCCTCTCCCTTTTCTCTGTAAGAACTCCTCATTCTTCGTGATTAGGGTTCTAGATTTTTTAGTGTTTCAGTGATTAAATCTTAGTGAGGAACCTGTAATACTCTAGATCTACATACTGATGTACTGTGTTGTGTGTTTGAGTACAAGAATTCGAGTGATTTGTGTAAGCAGTAGGGTTACTGGGAAGATCTGAGTGATCTCCTTCAAGTTCTTGGTGAAGAGTGTTCTGATTCTTAGTTCTTTCAAAAGATAAGTCTTTAGGCTTGATCTTTGTAATTTTTTGGAACATATTGTATATTCTTGTTGCTGATTTTTGGCTTTACGGCGCAACCGAGCTTAATCCATTTATAATGGATGCTCAACAGGCAATTAGGCATTAGATGTGGTTACCAAATTTCTGGGGCTACGGCCAAAAAATTCTGTGTTGATTTTCATTTCTGCACTTTACTTTTTTTGTTGATTGGGTTTTGAATCTTAGTTAATCTTTAAGTGTTTCTCGACTTTTCAGATATTTTTCATACTGGAGTATTTGCAAAATCAAATAATTAATATTATAGTAAGCGAAAAATAAATGTGAGTAATCAATAAATAGGTTGGTAGTAACTGTGGTTAGGGAATTATTGGATTTCTTCTTTGACATGAACTCTATTGTCATGTTAATCAAATTTCAAGCTCTGAGTTGCGTCATTTCTCAAATCGACGGGAAAAAAACTTCGTTATTTTAAGAGAGGGATGCTGGTTGAGAGCTAAAGGGATATTGATATAACTATCATTTTGAAGATATTTGTTTGGATTCAAGCTAATTGTTATGACAAAAGGTAATAGATTTATCCACTAATGGAACTCATGTCTCTACTTTAAAATGATTTTTCAATTCATGATAATAAAATGTTGAGGAAATTGCTTGAAATGTCCACTTTCACATGTCCATTTGCAAAAATGTCCACTTTCACAAATCCTTACAAAAATGTCAATTTTGGACTAAAATACCACTGTGAACAATTTATGATTTCACACAAAGACAAGAAATTGACATTTTTGCAAAAAATTTATTGACCAATAAATTTTTGACACATAACCTGCCATATTTATTTTAAAAGTGCACATATCAAATCACAATTAATGTTATTTTTCTCATTGACATAGAAACGTCGAGAATTACATTTCAAGTGTAGAGAATTGTCATGTTCGAAATGAAATGTCATTCTAAAGATTTAAAATGTTGAGAACATTTAATATTGTGATTGACATGTGTATTTTTAAAATATAAACGAGATTCAAATATAGAGAATTACATTTAAAATGTCGAGAATATCATTTTAATGTAATTTCTGATGGAAGCTACTTCTCGAAATCTGCAATAAATTGAAAAAATTAATAAATTGCTTCTTTTTTCATAAAGAGCATGATAGAAAATTTAGTGCTAAATTTAAAAAGTGGACATTTTTCAATTAACACCCATAAAATTAGACATTTTTAAAATACCTCTAAAATGTTATTTAAACCGTTGCTTAACACTTATTAAGCTAAATATCATAACTCAATGTAAAGTACTTGTATAACTCGTGTTCAATTTGGGTTACTTATAAACAACATACCGTCAATTTTTCTTTTGTTGTTGTTTCGTGTCATCCATACATTTGAATCATTTGATGCAACACGTGACTTACTATGATTCCTTGAAATGTTTTAAGTTATTTTTTAGTGTAAAATTCCAAGATTTATCATTTGTGCATACTTTTTCATCTTTAAATATTGAAGATGAAATTACTTGAAATGTCCACTTTCACATGTTCATTTGCAAAAATGTCAAATTTCACAAATCCTTACAAAAATGTCTAATTTTGAATATTTTGGACCAAAATATCCCTTTGAACAATTTATAATTCCACACAAAGACATGAAATGGACTTTTTTTTGCAAAAAAATTATTGGCCAATAAATTTTTGACACATAACCTACCATATTTATTTCAAAAGTGCACAAGTCAAATTATAATTAATGTTATTTTTCTCATTGGCATAGAAATGTCGAGAATTATATTTTAAGTGTAGAGAAATGTCATGTTCGGAATGAAATGTCATTACAGATATTTAAAATGTCGAGAATGACGTTTGAAATGTTGAGATCATTTAGCCCTTGTTTGAGCCCCATCTTAGGGGAGGAATGAATTTTTGAATAGTGTATTGATGAGAAATGTGTGGTTATAAAATATGGAAAAGTTTTGGATTTGCGTGTAATATTATTTTATTGAAAAATGTGTGATAGAAATGATGTTAAAATACTGTTGAATAATGTATTTTTTTAAAAGAATGGGGCTCAAACAAAAGCTTAATATTGTGATTTGACATATACACTTTTAAAATATAAACAAGATTCAAATATCGAGAATGACATTTGAAATATCGATAACATCACTTTAATGTAGTTTTTCATGAAAGCTACTTCTCGAAATCCACAACAAATTAAAAAAAAAATTGCTTCTTTTTTCATTAAGGGCATAATAAACAGTTTAGTGATAAATTTAGAAAGTTAATATTTTTCAATTGACACTCATAAAATTAGACATTTTTTAAAATACCCCAATATTAAATAGTACAGCTTCATTTGTCCAACTTTTCTCTACAATAAAATCTGTCATATCAAAATATAAATAATAATATGTGAGGTTGGAAACTTCTTCAGCCTCATCATATACTCCAATATATATATAAACCACCATGAGATTTACTCAAACGTTTGATAGGTAGTAGCACGACCGAACTCAAAACGCCTAACATGCCTAATTAAAGAGTCTCGCCCACTAAGCAAGCCTAATCCAAATTGTTTCTTCTATTATATTATCTTGAATATTTCTCAAAGTGTGTGCGTGTGTATATATATAAGAAATTTTGAATATATTTGGTGGGGATAAAAATTAGATTTTTTTTTTTTTTATAGAAAATTTGAAATGTGTAATTGATTTTGAATTGAGATTTTAATTGAATTTTAATCCAAAATGATTAGGGGCTAGATATGAAATGTTGGAGCCTTTGTCTCAAGTGCGCATTAAGGCATTTGTGGACCCATTTTTTTGTTTTTTATTTTTGGAATTTCGTTTGAAGGAAATTGCTTGAAATGTTCATTTTCACATGTCCATTTTCAAAAATGTCTACTTTCACAAATCCTTGCAAAAATGTCCATTTTGAAATATTTTGGACCAAAATACCCCTGTGAACAATTATGATTCCACACAAAGACAAGAAATGAACATTTTTGCAAAAATTTTATTGACCAATAAATTTTTGACACATAACTTGTCATATTTATTTCAAAAGTGCGCATATCAAATCACAATTAATGCTATTTTTCTCATTGACACAGAAACGTCGAGAATTACATTTCAAGTGTAGAGAATTGTAATGTTCGAAATGAAATACCATTCTAGAGATTTAAAATGTCGAGAACATTTAATATTGTAATTTGACATGTGTACTTTTAAAATATAAACGAGATTAAAATATCGAGAATGACATTTAAAATGTCGAGAACATCATTTTAATGTAACTTCTCATAGAAGCTACTCCTCGAAATTAGCCACAAATTGAAAAAAAAATTAATAAATTGCTTCTTTTTTCATGAAGGGCATAATAGACAATTTAGTTCTAAATTTAAAAAATGGCCATTTTTCAATTGGTCAACCCATAAAATTAGACATTTTTTAAAATACCTCTAAAATGTTATTTAAACTGTCGCTTAACACTAATTAAACTAAATATCATAACTCAATGTAAAGTACTTGTAATTGAGAAAGTAATAATTCGCGTTCAATTTTGGTTACTTATAAACAACATACTGTCAATTTTTCCTTGTTTGTTGTTTCGTGTCATCCATACATTTGAATCATTTGATGCAACACGTAACTTACTATGATTCCTTGAAATGTTTTAAGTTATTTTTTAGTGTAAAATTCCAAGATTTATCATTTATGCATGCTTTTTCATCTTTAAATATTAAAGAAGAAATTACTTAAAATATCCACTTTCACATGTTCAATTGTAAAAATGTCCACTTTCACAAATCCTTACAAAAATGTCTATTTTTTAATATTTTGGACCAATATACCCCTTTGAACAATTTATAATTCTACACAAAGATAAGAAATGGACTTTTTTTGCAAAAATTAAAATTTTATTGGCTAATAAATTTTTGACACATAATCTGCCATATTTATTTCAAAAGTGCACATGTCAAATTACAATTAATGTTATTTTTCTCATTGACACAGAAACGTCGAGAATTACATTTCAAGTGTAGAGAAATGTCATGTTCGAAATGAAATGTTATTCTAGATATTTAAAATGTCGAGAATAACGTTTAAAATGTCGACAACATTTAATATTGTGATTTGACATATATACTTTTCAAATATAAACGAGATTCAAATATCGAGAATGACATTTGAAATGTCGATAACATCATTTTAATGTAATTTCTCATGAAAGTTACTTCTCGAAATCCACAACAAATTGAAAAAAAAAAAATTGCTTCTTTTTTCATTAAAGGTATAATAGACAGTTTAGTGCTAAATTTAAAAAGTGAATATTTTTCAATTTACACCCATGAAATTAAAGTTTTTTGAAAATACCCCAATATTAAATAGTACAGCTTTATTTATCCAACTTTTCTCTACAATAAAATCTATTATATCAAAATATAAATAATAATATGTGAGGTTAGAAACTTCTTCAGCCTCATCATATACTCCAATATATATATATATATATATATATATATATATATATAAACCACCATGAGATTTACTCAAACGTTTGATAGGTAGTGGCACGACCGAACTCAAAACGCCTAACATGCCTAATTAAAGAGTCTCGCCCACTAAGCTAGCCTAATCCAAATTATTTCTTCTATTATATTATCTTGAATATTTCTCAAAGTGTGTGTGTGTATATATATAAGAAATTTTTAACATATTTGGTGGGGATTAAAATTAAATTTTTTTTTTATAGGAATTTTAAAATGTGTAATTGATTTTGAATTGAGATTTTAATTGAATTTTAATTCAAAATGATTAGGGGCTAGATATGAAATGTTGGAGCCTTTGTCTCAAGTGCGCATTAAAGCATTTGTGGACCCATTTTTTTGTTTTTTATTTTTGGAATTTCGTTTGAAGGAATTGTACGGTTATTAAAAATATATTATTAATAAAATTCCACATGAATCGAAACCGATGCTTGCCTACCACAATTAAAGCGTAGTGGTGAGCCTCCCCACTCTACAAGCCTCGTGGGTCAAGTCGTGCTTTTCACGTATTGATTTGTCTCAATTCTAACAAATCTGATACATTGCAACATTTTCCAAGTTGAATGGTGAAATATAGGACGCAAGCTTAATTGAACTTGATAGACATAGTCCGATGACAGAAACAGGTTGACCCACAAGGCACTAATTGTAAAAAGTCACGCAGTGCCTTTCTCGTGCCATGCCATTTTGAAACTAGACAAATCGGTATATTTGATCTATCTAGATAATTCAAAAATACATTGTTATTCAAGAAAAAAATGTAGCCAACACGAGGAGACTCGTCTTTCCTTGTTTATGGACAAGTTTGGCAAGCTAAAGCTTGACCAAATGTCGAGAGTTGAGTTAGAGGGCGTTTAATGGGGATTAAAATTAGATTTTTTTAGTAAATTGTGATAGAAGTTTTTGAAATGTGTGATTAAAATGTTGTGAGACCCATGAAAAATATGGCTAATATTGATTGTTTGACTTTAACTTAATTTAAAATTAGATTTAATCCGTGCCAAACGGGCTTTTAATGTCTATACCATGTAAAACCAACAATAGCAGATTCCTATCTCCGTCAAATATTAATTTTTCCTATCTTCTTTCTTAATTTCCACAAGGACAACGACAACCAAAACAACTTGCATTCCATTGACTGGCACATCAAGTCTTCCATCACCGCCAGCCACTCCTTTCACATCTTATAATCTTATTATATGCCTCTGTTTTTCGTAAAATTAACTCGGTGGAAGATTTTTAAGCACCATCATGTTAGCCTTCAAGATTTCTGGCTATCTTTACTTGGTTTGCCTGCTCTTTCTCTTTAGGTTCAGTAGCTCCGTGAATTATCTTTACCGTATCTGCCCAAATACAACTACATACAGTCCTAATAGCACCTATAGATCCAACTTGAATCAGCTTTTCCTTGCTCTATCCTCAAATGCTACCCGGGACAATGGATTTTACAGCTACACGGTGGGTCGTGGCCCTCCTGACAGAATCGAGGGCCTTTTCCTTTGTAGGGGTGATGTTACTTCTGACGTTTGTGAAGAGTGTGTAAGAAACGCAACTACGGATATCTTACAACGTTGTCCCAACGAAAAAGAAGCAGTTATCTGGTACGATGAGTGCATGTTACGTTACTCAAATATATCCATATTCTCCAGGTCTGAACAAAATATAAGACTCATCATGAGGAACACCCAGAATATCACTGGTCAACCTGATAGATTCAGAACTGTGTTGGCGGCTACCTTGAATGAATTAGCAACAGAAGCAGCAAATGATCTCCCTGGTAAAAAATTTGCTACCAGACAAGCTAATTTCACAGCATTTCAGACATTGTACACTCTGGCGCAGTGCACCCCTGATCTTTCGAGCGGTCAATGCAATACCTGCCTTCAAGACTGTATCTCGAATTTCCCGGCATGTTGTGATCTTAATCTAGGAGCAAGAGTAAATTTCGCCAGCTGTAATATGAGGTATGAGATGTACCACTTTTATAATTCTACTTTGGCCCCTGCACCAGCACCAACACCGCCTAATCGACCCCCGCCTACAACCAGTGAAGGTAACATCCTCACTCTTAAACAGTAGCCTTATGATTAACTAATAAAACTGCATATGCTCCACAAAAAAGTGAAACCGTACAAAATTTTAATTTTCTGGTTCTAATTCAACGGTACAAAATCTTTACCAATTTTTGTGTTTTGGGTGCAGGAAATGGGGGAATGTCAAGACAAGTTATTATTGCGATAGTTGTTCCAATTGTTGTTTCCTTAGTGATTTTCTTCATAGGCTGCTTCCTTTTGACAAGGAGAGCAAAGCGGAAACGTTACGATGCTGTCAACGAGGAAAATGGTAAGATATGAGGATCCAAAAGGCAAAGTAGAACATAAAAAATCTCCTTTTGATCTAGTTTAAATTTCTGAATAAGTGCACTGTTCAGATTTTGTGTTGAGTCTGTCCTCATCCAAAAGACTAGAGCTGTTAAAGATGGACGTATTTATTTATTCAAATACACGTCTCTCGTGTATATGTAAGATTGGATTTTCATTTTAAAACGAAAAGCCTACCGCATATAATGGTGGTTACGAGACTTGAAATCATGATTTTTGTGCTCTTTGATATACGTCGACTTTTATAAGACATGTTCACTCCAAACTAAAAATGAAATTTTGTATAACGATTTGGTATTTTGTGTGTAGACGAAGGAAATGATATTTCGACAATTGAATCCTTGCAATATGATTTGAACACTGTTGAGCTTGCAACCAACAACTTTTCTCCTGATAACAAGATTGGTGAAGGTGGATTTGGAAGTGTTTACAAGGTAACGAAATACAATTCGAAGTATGCTAGTATACGATAACGTATAATTCTAGGTCATTATCCCCTTTCATCCACAATTTTCAGGATTATTTTTATACACATGGTTTATTTGGTAAGTTGGAGAAGTATCTAACAGTATTGAAGAACAAAAACGAGCTAAAATTTCATTTATTATACTATCTAACACTGTCACAAATATGGTTGTAGGGTACTTTTTTGAATGGACAAGAAATAGCTGTAAAGAGACTTTCTAAAAATTCAGGGCAAGGTGCTAAGGAATTTAAGAACGAAGTTGTTCTTGTGGCCAAGCTTCAACACAGAAATCTAGTAAGACTACTTGGGTTTTGCTTAGAAGGAGAAGAAAAGATACTCATCTACGAATTCGTGCCCAATAAAAGCCTCGATTACTTTCTATTTGGTTAGCAGCAATCTTGATTTATTTACCTTTTCACATCATTTTTTTTTCAAAGACACCAAAAAAACATATAGAAATATAAATTGTCAATATAAATATTTAATCTATGGCCTTTTATCTTTTCATTTATGAGACTTGACCTTTACAAATTGACTGTTAGTCAGAGCTAATTAATCTGATTTATTATCTTAATGGATGTAAAGATCCAGAGAAACGGGAATTGTTGGATTGGTCAAAACGTTACAAGATCATAGGAGGAATAGCACGTGGATTGGTTTACCTTCATGAAGATTCTCGTCTACGAATTATACATCGCGATCTCAAAACTAGCAATATATTATTAGATGAAGACATGAACCCAAAAATATCGGATTTTGGCATGGCGAGAATTTTTGGCGTTGATCAATCTCAAGGAAATACAAGTAGGATTGTTGGGACATAGTAAGTTCTGCATTATATCTGTACTACATATGTTTAATTCATGTGTTCCTTGAGTATAAATTTCGCGAATTAGGCAATTAGTGGAATTTTTATAATCAAAGACTTTTATAGATTTTCTCGAGTTTATTACCTCTAAGACATATCTATGGATTTTTTGGCCTGCAGTGGTTACATGTCTCCGGAGTATGCAATGCATGGCCACTTTTCCGTGAAGTCAGATGTTTTTAGTTTTGGCGTCTTGGTTTTGGAAATCATAAGTGGCAAAAAGAATAGTAGCTTCTACGAATCAGATGGTGCCGAGGATCTCATAAGCTATGTAAGTGTGAACTCCACATTACTCTTGAGGACATTTTTATTAACCCAATTTACAATTACATTCTAAATATATGTGTTAGCTAGATCAAATAAAGTCTAATATACTATTCATCCATTCATGTTGGATAGTCAATGCATTATACTTGGCATATATTCTTACCATATATGTGGAGTTAAAAATGATGATGCTTTCGAGATAAGAGAAAAATTCTGTAGATACAAGCAAAATAACTTGTGATAGATTGACCAAAAGTCGCGTTTTTGCTTTGCTCTTATTTATTAGTATACTATAGTAATTAGGATTAGAGCTTAAAAAAATGGACCGGCTATTATTGTGCAGGCTTGGAAGCTTTGGAGAGACAACAAACCCCTGGAATTGATAGATTCGACGCTGCAAAACTCATATGCTAGGAATGAAGTAATTCGATGCATCCAAATTGGCTTATTGTGTGTTCAAGAAGATGTTGATGAACGACCAAACATGGCTTCTATACTTTTGACGCTCAATAGTTATTCAGCCACTCTTGCTGTTCCCAGCAAACCTGCATTTTTTATCCATAGTAGAACACATAACATGCCCAAAGTGCAAGATTCAGACAAATCCACGTCAACCTCAACAGCCTTCTCTATAAATGAAGCATCAATTACTGATTTATATCCGAGATAGAATATTGTCATCAAAAGCACAAGAAATAAATAAGACTTTGTGTTGTAAAAATTTTGTTAGTGGACTAGTTAATTATGATTTTTCTACTCTGTTTATCCTTTTAGGATTACCTTTGCTCCCATGGATCAGAAAATCCCCTCCATATCGTTGAAGTCGTGTTTGTTATATAATATTGAATAGAGTGATAAACTAAATTTTAATTCATGTTTTTTCTGCATTATTATTGTTTATACCATACTTTAAAGACCACATTATCAAAAAACTCATAATTGTTTGCTTCACATGTCAAAAGGGGCAAAAAGGAACTGCAAATGGTTGTACACGCCTTTGATATTTTTCATGTTTTCTATTAGTTTCTTTTGCTAAAGTATGTCAATTATTTTCCCTAATGCTTTCTCACCTCATCTTTAAATCCAGAAATAAATTTGTACCGCTAGCCTCATCAAAACATAGCTAAAATCTGGACATCAGGAATTGTTTACATATATATTCAAAAGGACAGCCTGGACAGGAAAATAGACCTTAGACAAATACCTACATATACTGAGATATTGATTATGTGAATAATCAAAGTATTTGCATGCAATTTGGTTAGATTACTAACATCTGTGACACCGTACATATAAAGCGTAGTCTAATTTCTTCCATACAGCAAAACTAGAACATCCAGAAAGTGATGTTTTCCTATTTAATATTTTGAAAAATTAAGAGAAGCTGAAAAAATGTCGAGTGTTTTGAAGCGTGAAACGTGTAAAATCCGGTAAAAAAAAAAAAATCTTCATGATCACTCGAGTTTTCAAAGAATTTCATTTTGATCACCAAACTACTCTACAATTCTAGTCATTCAAGTTTCCAAAAATTTTGAGTCTTTATTCTCCCCCGTCTGTTGGGCACCAACTGGATGTCGTTTGGCAAAAGTTAAACAACGAAAAGCGGTAAGCAGATTGTAGGATATGGCCGGTGGCAACTAGGTACAGGTTGCATATTGTCTATATAGGGACGGCGGAAGAGTTATTGTTCCCAACTGCTATATTAGGTTTGACTTAAATCCCGTTTTTAATACCATGCCGGCCCTTTTCCCCACTGCACCGGCATTTGCTTGGAACATTATATACACGACTTGTTTGGTAAAGTAAACTGCACTCAATAATCAATATATTTTAGAAAAGGGAAAAAAAAAAAGGTCTTATATACTGTGCGATACCTAACATTGTGTATAAAACATGTTCAAGATATACTTTATCAGACCAGCAAGAAATATTTGTGAAGAGACTTTCTAAAAGTTCAAGGCACAGTGCAAACAAATTTAAGAATGAGATTATATTAGTTGCCAAATTTCAACATAAAAATTTAGTAAGACTGCTAAAATTTTGCTTGAAAGGAGAAGAGAAGACACTCATCTAGCAATTTGTGCCCAACGAAAGTTTTGATTATTTTCTATGTTGTTAGCATCAATGACTTCTTTTTTCTTGTTTCTATTCAACTTCCTGTACATTGGCCGACAACAGAAATGCATTCTTCACCAATGAATATATAGAAATACAATTTCTCAATAGTCAATGCAAAATATGCAACGTTTCCATATAATTAATGGATCAGGTTGGTATTGAAACTGGGGGTTCCGCGAGTCGGTGTTAAGAATATTCCTATGGAGTGGATGGATAATACATGAGAATGCTTAAAACGAGGGGGCACAGGGGAGTGGGCTTGTGGTAGATTCTTGAACTTGATTTTAGATTATATATGGTGGATTGTGTTTACGTCATAACCTATAATTTTTGGACAAAGCGATAGCTATAGCATACATTTAGTTGGTATCAGAGTTGGAGTTCGGTGTTCAAATCGATACTGGAACATTTCTATTGAGTGGGTGGAAATGGAAGTTGGCCCAGGGGTGGGGGGGGTATATTTCTGGACTTGATTCTAGGTGATATACGATGAATTGCATTTGTCTCATGAACTATATTTTTTTGGGTATAGTGATGGCATTACACCTTTTTGTGACTTAGTACATGTTTGGTACAAATTTTTAAAAAAATTTTTTTTCCCTTTATGGGGGGGGGGGAAAAGGGGGGGGGCCCGGGGGGGGGGGGGGTATATTTCTGGACTTGATTCTGGGTGATATACGATGAATTGCATTTGTCTCATGAACTATATTTTTTTGGGTATAGTGATGGCATTACACCTTTTTGTGACTTAGTACATGTTTGGTACAAATTTTTAAAAAAATTTTTTTTCCCTAATCTTGCATGTAAACATAATTTTTTTTTATTTCTTTTTAATCACATATTTCAAAAAAAAAAAA
Organism: Olea europaea var. sylvestris; assembly: GCF_002742605.1. Taxonomy (NCBI): domain Eukaryota; kingdom Viridiplantae; phylum Streptophyta; class Magnoliopsida; order Lamiales; family Oleaceae; genus Olea; species Olea europaea. The sequence goes on from NW_019239211.1 coordinate 75,703, forward strand.
AAATTCACTTTTAATACGAACTTTTTGTGATGTCGAAACTTCTAATCCAATGCGTCGAGCTCGGCAAGTTTGACCAGTTAATTATATTTGTCAAGTTATTACATTTGTGACATCCTATGTCTACTGTCTAGTCTATAGCTTATTTGCTTCAGTCCAACTTTTCTAGAACACATGGAAAGTGATCCTTTTTTTCTACCTGTTTATTTCTATAACATCTACTGTGCATGAATGAATGCTTGCTTAAAATTCAAATCACGTGTTGAAGCATAAATGTACCTTATTTAATTTTTGGTGTACGTTTGGTACATAGAACTAGATACAATTAAACATTATAATGAATAAGATTTTATTCTTTTTTCTCAATCCTAATGTCTACATAATATTTGATAAATCAACCTTACAAAATACATCATTAAATCCATACGTGGAATATTTTAAAATCCATAACAAACTAAATAGAGACACTAAAGTCAAGATGATGCCTATACTAGCTTTCATGAAGTCTCCTATCGTCGTTTCAAAATTTCAAAATCCGTGAATAGAAGCAACTGAGTGGACGTTGGAAAAATATAGAATTTTCAAGGTGGAGGGAGGCTGTCGAATGTCAAGAGTTTCAAAAGTCTAAATTAGCAGCCAGTCCTGTCTTCATCAAAGATATTTTCTATTCCATCTCTTGGTAATTTCCAAGAAATTTACTCATTCATAAAGTTTACTATCTCATTTCGCTATTAATCATAATATGCAGCCGGACAAAGTGAGGAATGTTTTGGATAAAGAAGGCTTTTGAGATCAAAATATAGCAGTAGCAGATCATGTCGGCCTTGAGCATCTCCGCGTATTTCTTGTTGTTTTGCTTCCTCTTTTTCTTTAGCACGAGAAGGGTTAGCCTCGTGAATCTTATTTATTATTCCTGCCCAAATACAACTACTTACAGTCCTAATAGCACCTATCAGTCCAACTTAAATCAACTTCTCCTTACTTTATCCTTAAATGCTCCCCACGAGAATGGATACTATAACTACTCTGTTGGCCACAGCCCTCCGGACACAATCTATGGTTTCTTTCTATGTAGAGGTGACGTTAACATCGATGTCTGTGAGAAATGTGTGGAAGATGCTACAACTATAATCTTACAACGTTGTCCCAACCGAAAAGAGGCAACAATTTGGTATGATGAATGCATGTTATGGTACTCGAATCTATCCATATTCTCCAGAGTCGATTTGTCATCTAAGTTAATCATGCGTAATACTCAGAATTTCAGTGGTGATCGATATAATTTCATCTATGTATTAGTAGATACGATGAATAAGGTAGTAGTTCAGGTTGCTAATAAATTGTTTCGCAAGAAATTTGCTACCAAAGATGCTGACTTGACGGCATCTGTGAAGTTGTACACCCTGGCACAGTGCAGACCTGATCTCTCTAGTGAAGATTGTCACTTCTGCCTTTCAAATGCCACCTCCATCTTACCAAAATGTTGTGAATATACGCAAGGAGCAAGGGTCATTTCCTCTAGCTGCAATATTAGGTATGAGATTTACCACTTCTACAACGCCACAACCGTCCCTGCACCTGCACCTGCACCTGCACCTGCGCCTAATAACAAACAAGGTAACGTCCTAATCCAAAACATCTCTTTTCCGTCAATTGTCCCGCATAATTAAACACTTCCTAACCACTACATATGTCTGTATATCTCCATCAATTTTTCAGAATTTTAAGTTCAACATAGGCTAGAAAACTTGTGCTAATCTGTAAGATACTCGAACAACTATAGATAGAAGCAAGTTTTGGAATCCCGATTTACCTTTTATTCTTAATACAGGAAAAAGGGGAATCTCAAGACAAGTTATTATTGCTATAGTTGTTCCAATTGTCGTTGTTTCCTTAGTGGTCTTGCTGGTAGGCTTACGTTTCTTGACTGGGAGAACGATGAAGAAGAAACAATATGGTAGTATAAAGGAGAGAAATGGTAAGCCACGAATGGTCAAAAAGGAAAAGTTGAAAAATCCCCTTTCGATCTAATCTCTATACACAGTATTTAGATGGTTTGATGGCATGAAATGAGTTGATTTACATTTTCTACATATATATTCAGCTGTTTTTGCTGAATGAATCGATCATTAGTTTTGCACCTTTAGCCCCTGTTTGGGGAGCAATTATTTTTCATGATTGTTTGTTATAGATTAAAAATCAATTAAAATCAAATTTTTGACCGTTATTTCACTAATTCAGTTGTCATTTTTTTATTTCTTCTCTCATAGGTAGAATCTATTTTATCTCCAACGATCAAAAAATCAAGAGAAAATTTCATTGGGTATCAAAAATTGGGTTTGCTTTATCAAAATTGTCACCTTTTAAATTTGCTATCAAAAATATCAATTTATGACATTTTTGCCCTTCTGAAATATTAGAATACCAAACTTGTGTTATGTATATTGTGTCAGAATCTCAAATGACGGCAAACGAGAGCAAAATGCAAACCTAATTTCTCCAATTTTGACTTCTCCATTTCCCTTTCGTCTCTGCCTTTCACATTCGGACGCCCGCTGCTCTGTCTCAGTCGCCGACTCTCTTATTGTCTGGCCAAATCGCCGTCATCGATCGTCGGGGAGATCGGTCGTAGTTGCTACGTCGAGTTACCGGCTTTGAAGATTTTGGAAATCTGCGTGTCAGTTATTTCTTGCCGCCGACGGTTTCCCACAGCCTCTTCGGTCTCTGGCACTGGCCCACTGCACCGTGTTTGTGACAACAGACTCCGTGAGTCCGTGACTCGTGAGCTTCCTGCCTCTCTCTCTCTCTCT
>NW_019239211.1:83874-84848 GCF_002742605.1 Olea europaea var. sylvestris
GTACGTTGCGGTGGAGAACACATCATGTCACCCTAACCCAAATTCGTGATGCAAATGGATGAAGTGCTTATTAAAGTGGAATTATTTTGTAGGCGATGTGACGAACATGCCGGGGGAGGCCAGCATACCCGTGCAATGCAATGACCCACCCACGACAAAGAGGCGATGATCAACACGCGTCCGATGTCCTGCTGTATCTACAAAGACTCCGTACACCAGGGAGGGGGCGAAGAGAGTGAAGAAATGAGGTATTTTTGGCGTAATTTGACATGATTTCAAGTTTGTGTGGAGTTCGTCTTTGCGTAGTCGTACGTTTATGTTATTCTAAAGGAGCATGTCGAATAGTATACGAATATTCTCCGTACTATTCATATCACATGCAATTGAAACATAATATTGTCAGATTTTGTCACGTTCAGTCGAATATCTCTAAAGGAGCATTTCGAAGGGGTTTGGGTCCATTTTTGTAATTAAATAGGTTGGGTTCGGTTATATTTACCCCATTTTCTGTCCAGTTAGGTTGGGTTATGGGTTATCCCTTTAACCCAACCCGAAGCCGACCAACCCAACCCGTATACAAAAGTTAATTTTAAAAATGTGTAGAAATTATAAAACGAGTATAAGGCCCCTCCATTTTCCCTGACCCTTTCCATTCCCATTTTCCATTTCCCCCTCAGAGAAAACCTAGTCTCCTCCAATCCATCACGAAGCCGGTAGTCGCCCTTTATATTGTTGATTCTAACCCTGAGTATTTATCACTCTTTCGGTGTTTTGATATTTGATATTGTGGGGAGAAAATGGTGAAAATCTCAGCTTTGTGCGAACGAAGGTGAGAAATTTTCTTCCGCCTCTGTCGCTGCCGGTATCCATCTTCAATCCCCCACCGTCCTATGCTACCATGTAGGTGAGTATTTTTCTTTAACCTAGATTCACTTCCTTTATCCTTAATATCTGATATAGTTGAAGTTTTTTAA
>NW_019239211.1:86513-89951 GCF_002742605.1 Olea europaea var. sylvestris
AATAATTCAATAGTCATAACTCACATTGGTACTAATCTTCCAACCCCAGCCACCATTTCAGGACATGTATTAGGGATTTAAGTATGATTAGACCATCATCCATCACATAGTTTTCTATCAAATTTTAATTGTATGGGGGTTGGTGATTGGGGCACTAAATGAGTTTCAGTGCATCTCTCCAAAAAATCTACTATATATAGCATGGTAAGTCCACATTATCATTGACACCTTCAATATTCACATTTGAAAATTCATGTTGCAGTCTCTATGTTTACTCCTCAACAGGTTCAATAAATATTTTCATATCAGAATAATGGCGTCGTCGACAGGGAGCAATGAATCATTCAAGCATGAGGAGCCGCTACTAACACCCGGTTCGTCCCCACTATGTCCCATCGTCATTGTTTCGGATGATGACGAAGTGAGTTATGAACGTGGTACGAGAGCCACATCCGTTGTTCCTTTTCCGAACCTCGACGATGTTGCAAGTGAAGCTTCCCAGAGTCCAAAGACCGTGCTTGATTGGGTCGTCCCATTGATGGTTCCGGTGGAAGTTGAGTCTGATGATGACGCGTGGTTGGCTCATGTTCCATCTCCCGAGATCATTGTGATCAGCTCCGATGACTCCGAACAAGATGGTTCAAGTGTGGACAATCAATGAGGTGGCGAATATGGGTATGTGGAGCGTATGAAATAATGTATAGTTCTTATTTTGTCAGGGATGGATCTGGTAACATAGTTCGGCAATGGTGAGCAAGAGCACCTCCATTGTCTACGTACTATTTTCTTCATATTTTGGTAGATTTTGGTTTTGGACCTACTATGGACGAGGACAGAAACAATCTGTTGGGAACGGCATGTATATTGTCGGGAACGATAGATTAACTGTCAGGATGTAAGAGCATAGGTTCATTTGTGTAAGTATGGAACTTGTGTTTCCCTGTATGGATCCCTTGTTTACTGAAAATTGACGTATCCTGGAATGAATAAGTTCACTGTATTGACAACGTAGGTTCGTCGGGATTTCTTGGTTCGGGCTTAACACATGAACTTGGAAGCATCGAAAAATAAGTTATTTTTAAAATTTCTTGTAGGTGGAGTTAGGTGTCTATACGTACGTGGTGTCTTATGAATAAGTCCGTATGGAAAAAGTACTAATCAGGTCAGCCCTAAATCGTCCTTGAAACATATCATTTTTGTTTGTTGCAAAATTAGAAGATGATGTCTGCTGTTAAGAAACGATAATGGAATGTAAAAGAAATGTTATGATTCAAAATATCTGTGTAAGTAGAGACTTGAATGGGTAACAGTGTAGTCATGCAGGCATAAATATTTCGAACAAGTCAGATTATATACTCTGTAACCATCTGTCGGGACTGACAGTTTAACTATCGAGATGTTCTGAAGGGATATCAATTACAATATCTTCTAACTAGTTGAGATCATGAGAAACACTAATGTCAGCAAACAAACGACAATGATAAAAAATGAGAACATTTACATTCTTTCATTACAAACGACATGGGGGTGCCAGTTCACATACAACTTCAACCACTTTCGAACAAAAACCTATTTATTACAAACGCCTATTTAAACGGTCGGTGGTATAATGGGGTTAGAACATGTGCTCCGATTATGACCTAGTCCACCACAGCGAGTGCATTTCCTCAGTCGTGTGGCGGACTCGAATCTGGATCATTGACGTCTTGAGGGTGGTCTACCTGGAGGATGACGTACATTGGGTGGTCTAATAGGAGTACCTGTAATTTCGTTTGGCACTATCCAGTCCACTTCACGCATAACGGGATATATAGCTTCGCTATAGACACCTCTCCAGTATTTCGATGTGTAATACGGTGAGCATAAGTCGTACAATGACATACCTCGCAAGCAGGCAGCTCGAGTGGCATGAACGCATGGCATACGATTAATTTGAAACTGACGACAAGTGCAACTGTTATCAGAGAAGTCGACGATGTCCATGTCGTTGGACATTCCAACCTGTGTTAACTGTTCTGTCAAGCCATGAGCTCGAAGCCTTGAACCTGCTTCAAACGTTGTCCGCAACTCGTTCTCCATCCTCAACGACAGCATGCCAGTACATGTGGTTGCACTTGTTCGACGTTCGTGAAACCACTTCTACATAGTTTGTCGAATGTGTTCGACCAAGCACGTGATCGGTAATGAACGGGCATGTCTCAACATTGAGTTCAAATATTTGGCATTATTATTTGTCAAAATGTTGTACCTTTGACCAACAAACAGTGCTCGTGACCAAAACGAGAAACCTGCTCGCTCTAAGTACCCGTACGCTCTTGTACTTATCCTACGGATCTGTCCCATGAGTCTTTCAAACTCTTCGACCCAAGAAGTTCGTGCAGCTCGTTTGAATAGAAATATTACACTTGCGTTGCTGTACCACTGGACTAAGTTCTTTTCTAGATGCCAGATACAGTACCCATGACGGGACTGAGAAAATAGGTGAGCAATGGCATTGGAAATGCTATTCTTCCGGTCGGAAACAAAAACCAATTCAGCAGAGTCGCCTATAAGCTCTTTCAAGTTGGACATAAACCACATCCACGATCTATTTGTTTCAGCATCACGATCTCCCATGCCAAGGGATATATCTGTTTGTTGGCATCTTAGCTGGTTGCCAGTAAAAGTGTACCTTTGTATGGACCTTTCAAGTGACTACCGTCAACACAAATAACGGGCCTCAAGTAGCGCATGTAGCCACGAACGCTTGCACCGAAAGCTAGGAAGAACTAATGAAACCTGTTATGGGAATCAACTTCGATGTGGGTTACTGTCCCCGGGTTACGCTCTCCTAGAACGTGACAATAGGAAGGTAATTTTTGAAAACTATCCCCTGGTGTACCATGTAGCATATGTAAAGCGGCAACTTTCGCCCTATTTGCTTTTTGGTAACTTATTTTGACACCAAACTCGCGTTCTATGTCACATGCAATAGCAGTAGGATCGTACAACCGGTATGGATTATCCAATTTTCTCAAAATGTGCTCGGCAGTTCCAGAAGTAGTGGTATGTCGATGTACGTTATGACGGATATCTATCGAACATGTGTGCACATGGTTGAATTTTCGGATCATGAATATAGAAGTCTGTTTCACACTCGAAGCACGTAACATCCACTTGCAATTACGGTCCACGCATGCAACGGTTAACATTTTGCGGCTTGACCTACTTACATGAAATTCAAACTTGTCTTGCAAAGCAAGTACACGAATTTTCGAGTATAGCTCTTTCTTGCTCAAGAATATTTGCCGTTCAACAAGATCGGATGTATCCACAGCTGTAATCCATTGGTCTGTACCCGAATGAATAAGTTGTGATGACATTCGGCCGTCAACGTCTGCAATACTAGCAGCATCTGTACCATTGAATGGGTCGTCCAACATATCGTCTACAGGTGCA
>NW_019239211.1:91709-143695 GCF_002742605.1 Olea europaea var. sylvestris
CTTTTACAAATCACATGGTACAAGAGACCTTATAAGCTATGTGAGTGCAAAGTTCAATTCCACTTGGAAATTAGGTACTCGAATGTTCATATTAAAACATATTAATAGGTAAATAGGAATAAAATTTCTAAATTAATCATATATGTTTTAAGGCTTGTTTTGCTTGCACAGGCTTGGAAGCTTTGGAGAAATGGTGCCCCCTTGGAATTGATGGATCCAACTTTGCAACAGTCTTATGTTTTGGATGAAGTCATTCAATGCATCCAAATTGGCTTATTGTGTGTTGAAGAAGATGTCAATAAAAGACCAAAAATGGCATCAATACTTCTTATGCTTAAAAGTTACGCAGACAATTTACCCATTCCTCAACTGCCTGCATATTTTATTTCAAGTGGATCGGATAGGATGGCAAGAGATACAGACCCCGATCAACCACAATCTATGAATGAAGCATCAATCAGTGAATTGTGTCCAAGATAGTCAATTTTGTGTCATTGAAATATTGTTAGACGTGGAAATGTGACTACTCAAAAAGGGCAAATCATTTATACGATCTTCTTTGTGAAAAGACTATATCCTTAGCACTTGATAATCTTAAAATACCTCAATTTTTCATTGTCGCCTCTTTGTATTAAATATCTTTAATTTTACTGTCAAAGTAAGTACTTTTTTCTTTAAAGGTAAAAAAATGTAACATGGGCATGAAAAAAAAAATCACTTAAAAAGTAACTTCTATTATTATTTCCAAGCTTGACATAGTTTTCATTTGTTGTTGCTATTGTTCCATTTAAATAAGTTTTTTACCCCATTCCCAAACGTATAAAAAAGAAAAATTGAGGCAGTGCTAGGATCGAATCGAGCTTATTTTCAAAATTTTATTGGTAATGCAATTTTTTCAATTGTTCATACGGCTATTTTATTCGATTCAAAACTACATCTCATTTAACTTTTATTAAAGTCTACTAAAAATCTAGCTACCATTTGGTAGAAACTCTAATATAAGTTAAAGTTCCGCAATACATACAATTAATATTAACAACACATTTTATGGTATTTACAACTTTTTAGCACACATTTTATCAATTTTTATCAAAATATACTAAAAATCTAATTTTAATTCTTGCCAAACAAGGGGCCTAATTTTAACAATTTTGCTATATTTATATCTTGGTTGACAGTTTTGTTTATATTCCATGATATATGGCACACATTTTACTTTTAATTTGAACAATACTTTAAACTATCAATGACCTCATTTTTTACACATCATGAAATGTCAGCAAAGATATACAAGTAGCTTAATTTTAATTTCAATTCCCATCAAACAAGGGTTGAAAATAAAAGTTGATCAAATCAACAAGTATTTTATTTTTTACGCTTCTGTTTTACAATTATTATTTGGGTGAAGTGAAGTTTTGAATAGTTATTCTTTTTAAGAATGTGTGGTTAAAAAATAAGAATAAATTTTAGATTTACATATAAAATATTTTTGTTAGGTAAATTTATAGTTGAAAATGAGTATATGAAAAAAAAAAAAAAAAGGAGAATTTTAAATTAATGACTGTCAAACAAGGCTAAATAAGAAAAGAGCAAATAACATGGCTTCTACACTTTTGACACTCAATGGTTATTTAGCAACTTTTGATGCTCTTGGCAAACCTGCATTCTTTATCCATAGTAGAACACATAACATTCCCAAAGTGCAAGATTAAGACAAATCCACGTCAACCTCGACAGCCTTCTCTACAAATAAAGCATCAATTACTGATTTATATTCAAGATAGAATATTGTCATCAAAAGCACAAGAAATAAATAAGACTTTGTGTTGTAAAAATTTTGTCATTGGACTAGTTAATTATGATTTTCCCACTTTGTTTATCATTTTATGATTACCTTTGCTCCAATGGATCAAAAAATCCCCCCGCATATCGTTAAAGTCATGTTTGTTATGTAATATTGAATAGAGTGATAAATTAAATTTTAATTCATGTTTTTCCTTCATTAATATTGTTTAAACCGTACTTTAGAGACCACATTATCAAAAAAACACATAATTCTTTGTTTCACACATGTCAAAAAGGGAAAAAGGAAGTGATATTTTTCATGTTTTCTATTAGTTTCTTTTAATAAAGTATGTTAATTATTTTCCCTAATGCTTTCTCACCTCATCTTTAAATCCAGAAATAAATTTGCACCGCTAGTCTCATCAAAATTAGCTAAAATGTGGACATCAGGAATTGTTTACATATATATTCATAAGGACAGCCTGGACAGGAAAATAGACCTTAGCTCTGGAAACAATATTGAAAATAAAACTCTTTAACATCTTTCCAATACATTAACCGCGACAAATACCGACATTGAGATTGATTATGTGAATAATCAAAGTATTTGCATGCAATTTGGTTAGATTACTAACATCTGTGACACCGTACATATAACGCTTGTCTAATTTATTCCATACAGCAAAACTAGAACATCCGGAAAGTGATGTTTTCCTATTTAATATTTTGAAAAATAAAGAGAAGCTGACAAAATGTCGAGTGTTTTGAAGTTTGTAACGTGTAAAATCCGGTAAAAAAAATCCTCATGATCACTCGAGTTTTCAAAGAATTTCATTTTGATCACCAAACTACTTTTCTACAATTCTAGTCATTCAAGTTTCCAAAAATGTTGAGTCTTAATTCTCCCCCGTCTGTTGGGCGCCAACTGGATTTCATTTTGAAAATGTTAAACAAGTAAAAGCGGTAAGTAGATTGTAGGATATGGCCGGTGGCAACTAGGTACGTGTTGCATGTTGTCCATATAGGGACGGCGGAAGAGTTATCGTTCCCAACTGCAGGGGTGAACACAAGGGAGGTTTTGGGGGTTCACGTAACCCCCCAAATTTTGATGGATTTTTTTTTCTTTTCTTTCAATAAAGCCCTAATTGATATGAATTAAATTCTAAATTTTAATTTAACATAAATTAACAATTAACAATTAATTTTAATAACATATTTCATGGGATTTATAAATTTTCAATTTTTATCAAAATTTACTAAAATTTTGATTTTAATCTCCATCAAAAACGGACAAAATGGCAATAGATTTGAACTTTTTCATTTTTCCTTGCACTTTCGTGACTTTCTCACTCACATATTTTATCAAAAGATAAATTCTTTAAACTTAAATATGCATTTTTTTTTGTGATGAGCAAAATATTAATAAAATGACTGTTCGAAATTAAATGGATGAAAATGATGCACGAAATATTAATGAAGGAATGTGTTTCTAAATTTAATTTTCCATTTTCTCAAGTCAAGTATGAATTATTCAAAAATCAAGAACAAAGTATTCGATACATATAAGGTTTGATTGTATCACCCAACTCAGAAAGTCTACGGCCGCCCTTGCCCAATTGCTACATTAAGTTTGACTTAAATCCTATTTTTAATACCCTGGAGGCCCTTTTCCCCACTGCACCAACACCTGGCTTGGAACATTATTGACATGTATGACTTGTTCGGTAAAGTAGACAGCAATTCATAATCAATATATATATATTAGAAAAGAAAAGAAAAGAAAAAAGATTTTATATATTGTGTGACGCCGAATATTGTGTATGAAAGATGCATTTTATGATTTACTTTATCAGACGAGCAAGAAATAGTTGTGAAGAGACATTTTGAAAGTTCAAGGCACGGTGCAAACAAATTTAAGAATGAGATTATATTAGTTGCCAAGCTTCAACATAAAAAAATTAGTAAGAGTACCAAAATTTTGCTTGAAAGGAGAAGTGAAGATACTCATCTAGCAATTTGTGTCCAACGAAAGCTTTGATTATTTTCTATTTGGTTAGCATCAATGACTTCTTTTTTCTTGTTTATATTCAACTTCCTGTCCATTGGCTGACAACAAAAATGCATTCTTCAAGGAATATAGATATACAATTTCTCAATACAATATATGCAACGTTTCCATATAATTAATGGATCAGCTGGTCGGTATTGAAACTGGAGGTTCCATATTCGGGTCGGTGCTAGATTATTCCTGTTAAGGGGATGGATAATACATGAGAATGCTTAAAACGAGAGGGCACAAGGGAGTGGGCTTGCGTAGATTCTCGAACTTGATTTTAGATTATATATGGTGGATTGTGTTTATGTCATAACCTATAATTTTTGGACGAAGTGATGACAATAGCATAAATTTAATTGATATCAGAGTTGGAGTTCAATGTTCAAATCGACGCTGGAACATTTCTATTGAGTGGGTGGATAATTCACACGAATCCTTGAAACAGAAGTTGGCCCAAGGGGAAGGTATATTCCCGAACTTGATTTTGGGTGATTTGCATTGGTCTCATGAACTATATTTTTTGGGTAATGTGATGACATTACACTGCATCTATTTGTGACTTAGTACATGTTTGGTACAAATTTTTTAAAACTCTTTTTTTCCCTAATCTTGCACATAAACATAATTTTTTTAAGTTCTTTTTATCACATATTTCCAAATAATAATAATAATAAATAAATAAATAAAATTCACTTTTAATATGAACTTTTTATGATGTTGAAACTTCTAATCCAATATGTCAACCTCGGCAAATTTGACCAGTTAATTATATTTGTCAAGTTATTACATTTGTAACATCCTATACCTACAGTCTAGTCTATAGCTTATTTGCTTCAGTCCAACTATTCTAGAACACATGGAAAGTGATCCTCTTACGGTCCCGCTACAGGTACAGGGAAGGCTTTACCGAACCGATACAGGGATTTAAATTAGCTGACGTGGCGCACCCCTGTTAAAAAAAAAACAAAATAAAAAACAAACAAAACAAAATGAAGGGAAAATGGGAAAAACGAAGGGAAAATGAAAACATTCCTCCTTCATGCCCTAGATTTGCCGACATCAAAACCCAACGCCAATCAAATCTCAACCGGCCGTCGCACTAATCCGGATGCAGTGAAATCAACCAGCGCCCAAACCTGAAGTTCGGACCAGTGGCGAAGCAACGACGAAGGCAACTGTTAACCGACGGTGAAATCGACCGCTGCAAATCTTAACCAAACGTGAAATCGACGGTCGCACTACCGTGCCCTCAGTTCGATGACGAAGCAGCGAAGAATATTATAAGCGTCTCGTTCTCCGACGGCGTGAGATGGTCTATAAGAAACCGTGTTGCGTTGAGTTGAAATATCTTCAAGAGAGTAAGTATTTTTTTTCCCTATATCTAGATTAACACTGTTTTTCTTCTTGATTTTGTAATCACGTGAAGACCCCGTTTGTAGTAAATGAGAATACTTTTTTTTAGCGTTGAGGAATCTGTTTGCTGTAGTGAACTATAGCTTGCTTCGTTGGTGAATTTTGTAAGTGATAAGGCAATGAAGAATCTGTTTTTGGTTCATTGGTGAATTTAATTATTTGTACTCTTGTGATTTTTGAGGTGTTCTGGGATGTGAGTTTGAAGTTTCTTCATATGGGCAGTGCTGATTTCTTGTTTATGTGAAACTGATGTATGTATTTTTTTTAACGTTGAAGATTTATGGATTTGGAAGTTTGATTTGGAAGTGGAAATCTGATACAATTTATAGAGGTCTGTAATTGCTTCACTTGCATGTTAATCGTGTCTTTCTTTCAATGAATCAGAATGTTGTCATTTATTTTTCATCCTGAAACCCCCTGCAGTTATGATTCACATGGTTTCATTTGCAGTCATCCAGTAGAATGAGAGGAAGAAATTTTGGAGTTTGTCATGGATGTAGAAGCACCACTCACTATTTCGGACAATGCCAATCAAAACAACAATGCCCTAGTTGTGACCGCGGATATCGGAAATGTTTTGAGGTCGAACGGGATACCGGCAACAAAGGGCATTTGTTCTTCACCTGTAGCGATGACTGTGGATACTTTGATTGGGTGAAAGATGAAACTTTAGGCGAAGAATTGAGTTCCGTTAATCGTCCGGTGAATCATGTGCCCGACAAGGAAGACGAAGAGTTGCCAAGACTGTTTGATGGACTAGCTAAAATTAGCGAGAAACGAGGCGTCGACATATCACTTACCATGACTTTTAGCAGGGGAAAAGAAATTGTCAAATGCGACGAGCAAGGAAAGGGGTCGGGTTGAGGGTTTATTTATGTATGTAGTTCATAAATTGATGTCCTTGTTCTCGGGTACAAATGTTTTGCAAGCGTATATTGTTTGTTTAATTCTCTATTTGTTAAAGCCTTAAATTTATGAGAGTGAATTAATTCAATATTACTTATCTAAAATGGAATTCCCCAGCCTTTTATCTTGGATGAAAGTGTAAATTTTGCATCTGGCAGAAGGCACCCAAATGTGTACGTCTACTCGGTGGTAGTGGAGGAGTTATCTAATGGGGAAAGATATGGAATTGTGTGGACCGAATTTGGATAATTTTCGATTCAGATTCAAGCATGACCAATGAACACCAACCTAATTTAATTAGACTTATTACTAGTTTATGTTTGATAAAAATCGAATTTTTGTCAAAACTAGACTATTATGCATGCATTTGGATTTTCATCACTAAAAATGGAAGTGGCATTGCCATTAGATCCACTGTGATGCTCCTCAGTAATGTATGAGTATTCGTCTGCAGGTCTGCCATAATACTGTGCATATGTAGGAGGCAAAATAATGTATGAGTATTGGTTCACAACTTGCCAAAACCATTTGTAACTCGAGCAGGCAAAGTAATTTAATTTGTTCATATATTGTTCATAACTTGGCAAAATATGATTCTAAAAAAAATGAGCAACTAGTACAGCAATCTAAACTCTATCATTTCATTTAGATACATCAAATATAATCAAGAAGTGTCCACCAAAAATACAAACATCCACTACCATTTGTTGGTTGATTTGTCCGCCTAGAAAGAGACGCTCCATTCCCTTTATCGTGTCCACCAACTTCAAAATGCTTGCACCTCTGTACGGCTAATGAAGATTAAAAATTTGTAAACATCACCGATATGTTTGATAAAGTAAATGACATGTGTATGTGTGTATATATATATGTAGAAACCTTTAGTATACACAAACCTTCCAAACGAGAATCACAAGCCTGTGCCACCTTCATTGGGCAAATGTGGATAGAAGTACGGCATGACTACACCTGTTTTCGAAAGTGAAAGTTTATGACACAAATTAATGAACAAGTAAGAAAATATCATTTGACAGAAGAGTCCATCGCTAGGATTATTACAAACCATGGGATATGTATAATTCATCAATATCCAACTTAAAAAGATATAATCTGTCTATCTTGCAAAGATTCCACAAAAAAATTGGAGAATTTAAAAATTCCACAAAAAAATCAAGAAGCAGCAATAATGTAAGTAGAATAACGTGGTCCCAACAACTTTAATCAGCCAACCAACTTTAGATACTTCCCTTTCAATTATGTGATGTATCATACATGAATCAATAGAATTATTCCGTAATTGCACTTTTAATGCATACCTTGAGCATTATGTACAACAGTTGGACAGCTTGGTGGATTGTCTAAAAATGTCGGCCGAATGAAATATTGTAATGGCGTCGGCATGGAACATGGTGGAAGTTGACCTGCCTAAACATCGCCTGACGTCTCTTCTGTACAACCACGCCTAACTGTAGGTCTCTTTCCTTTGCTGGAGGATGTGGTAGCCTGCACATTTGACAAGTAAAACGATTATCTGTTTAAGCATGCCAACTGAATGAAGCTAGTAATAGTAAAAAGTTACCTTTACTTTTTTTGAGCTGGACTCTAACGGGCCTTTTTTTCGAAGTTTCCTCGGTGCTCCTTTCGGTTACACGATACAGGATCTAATACGCTTGCATGACCACTTGCCATCTGGGCGTGACTAGCACTTCCGACACTTGACTTTGTAAGTCGCAATTCGTTTGCTTGTGATCTTATCCACTCCATTATACTGCATGCCCATCCTTCATCATTTGCTGCAAGGTCCGCCACCTCCAAGAAAGCCTGACACATTTCGTCATACCGCAACTGTCCAGGAGTATTTGCAAGTCCATCATAATTTACTGCGATTCTACTGTGTGCTCTACTGACATCTCTTCTCCATCTCCTTATTATATATCGATCAGGTATC
The DNA here is from genome assembly GCF_002742605.1 of Olea europaea var. sylvestris. NCBI lineage: Eukaryota > Viridiplantae > Streptophyta > Magnoliopsida > Lamiales > Oleaceae > Olea > Olea europaea. The sequence continues at coordinate 99,818 of NW_019239211.1, forward strand.
GACGTGATTTTATTACGTAGTAAGACGGCAATCGCATGCCTACAAATGATTCCCCGAAATTCAAACAAATGGCAGCTACAAATCAATTCGTATGTATCCCTCCGAAATGATACGCTAAACGTTTTCATCTTGCGCTAATCATGAACTGCAACATGCTCATGAACCTCGTAGGTTGACCAATAACAGTCATTTGCAGTTTCAGTTATGACGTTGCAATATACCTTCCCAGTAAACTCGTCCTGCACTTCTTTGAACTTCGAAATGGTATATACTGCTTGAAATTGCCTTTCCATTTGGAAAATTGTCGCACAGGGCACCATTTGAGAGTACGATTTAAAATAAGCCTGAAACTCCTTCTCGACCTTACTTCGCAGTGCTCTCTCATATTGCTCGACAAACTGCTTGAGTGAGGTCTTCGAATGCACATACCCGTCAAAAAATGCATTCATACTCTCACTTCGTTGTGTAGTCGACATGCCTGCCCAAAACGTAGTTTTCAACAAACAAGGCACCCAACGACCTCTGTTCTCATACAATCCCGCTAGCCAATCATTATCATGTAAGTCGTATTTTTCGAGCATTAACCTCCAACCCTCTTCGAATTCTTGGCCATTTTCGGAATCATAGACCAATCCATGAATTGTAGAAAATATTGAGCTCTTAAGAATGTGATATCCAAACTTTTCAGGCAGCTTTTTCATAATATGCCAAAGACACCACCTATGCTTCGTGTTCGGAAAAACAATCTCAATTACATTTTGCATTGCCCGATCTTGATCAGTAATAATGCCATTAGGAGCTTGTCCATGCATGCACTCAAGCCATGTTCTGAACAACCACACAAAAGTCCCGGTGTCCTCATTCGATAACAATCCGCAACCCAACAGTGTGGACTGGCCATGATGATTCACCCCAACGAAAGGGGCGAACGGCATGTCGTACTTATTAGTCAAATAGGTAGTATCGAAAGTCACCACATCACCAAATTCCTTATAAGACTGCCTACATCTGTGATCTGCCCAAAAAACATTCTTTAGCCTGCATTCCTCATCTAAGTCCATGCTAAAGTAAAATCCGGAGCACCGTGCTTGCATCTTTGAAAAGTACGCCTGTATTGCGAAGGCGTCTCCTTCTCCAAGGCGTAATCGTCTCACCTGTTCAACGTAATTCCGACAATCCTTCTCCACAAAAGTAATATTCTCATATCCTCCAGCTTCCACAACCGCAGAGTTATAACTCTTGTGCAATGGAATTCCAGCCAAATCGTTTACTTCTAGCTTTCTTTTCACATTTACACTCAATTTTCAGTTGCATCGATACAACCTAGACTTGGAAGGACTCGTTTTATGATTGTGATCCAGCTGCACTTTATTAATTCTCCAAACTCCAAGAGAATCTAAAGATGCCGATATTCTTGCTTTACAGTCTATTTGACTTGTTGGTTGTGATTTCAACGATCCGCCCGTAGCATAACTCCTCCGACCTTCATGACTGCATGTGAACGTCACATATCTCATAACTCCATCTTCCCCTTTTTTGGAATTCCTTTTTCTTATTGGAAATCCTACAGCATAAGCATATCTTTTATAAAACTCAAACATTTCCTTCTCATCATTGAATATCATACCAACTGTAGGCACAGTTGCATCATCTCCTATATTTTCGCAGTCCAATGTATTCAAATTTTCCATAAGGGTCTCATTATCACATTCCAACAACAAATCTTCATTGCCGTCTTCCATAATCTCTTTTCCTGCCACAATAATTTATCATTGTCAGATTACCCAATCACAAACTTGTAGTTGCAGAATTAATCAACAAGCTGATTTGAAAGCCATATACATAAAAGCCATATATATACCAAAATTTCAGTCCAAAGTCAATGAAATCTTTGACAAACCGGGATAGTTAAATGTTAGTTTCAATATTAACGAGATCTGTATATACCAAAATTTTAGTCCAAAGTCAGTAAAGTGTTACTATCATTCTTCTATCTTCACCTTTTCTGCAATGTTGCTAACAGGACATTTCTACTGAGGTTGTGTATGTAAGATTGCAAATATGTTCATTTACTGTGCAGAATCATATGTGTTCCTTTTACAGAGTGATAGGGAAGGAAGAGTCAGGTCTTGTAGGGATAAATATGAAGATAAATCCGAGCATGGTAGGGGAAACAATCCCCCATCGCTTGCCTTTGGGTTGGCAATCTCTCGCACAACTTAACAGATAATGATTTGGCCCATCAATTTCTCAAGTTTGGGGACCTTCGAACTCTCGCATTTCACCCGGGTCGATCGTTCTTATGCTTCAATTAAAGTCAGAAATGAAAAAAATGCTTTTTGGACCAAATACCTCAAAACGTATAATTTATCTACCAACCACATTGCTACAATACTCGACAACAAAGGTTAACAGACTAACCTTTCGCTGGGGAAAATGGAGTCCCGCTTGGGGCCGGCGATGGTGGAGATGCGGCTGATGTTGGAGTTGGGGACGTCTTGCAGTTCGGGGGTGTCACTGTTGTCCGATTCGGGTTTCGTACTTCTTCAAGTGGAGATGAGAAGTTAAAATTTGATAGGTTAACCGGTCGGAGATGAGAGGAGTTGGTAGGGGATTGCTCTATTCTTTGAGATGTCGAAATGGTGGCGGGATTCTTCCTGTTCCCTCTTTCCCAGACTCATTCCTCCCGCTTTTTCTAAGTAAGTTTTGTTTTGTTTTAACATTTTTTAGTCAACGATCTATAACCTAACCTAACCAGCCACTGCCATGTCATTCTTTTTGAATTCTTGTAATTTTTCTGTTAAATCCTCCTGTACCCATAGCTTAATTCATCCTTTTATACCTTTTTAATACACTAAAGCCTCTTGTATATAATGACTTGACAGAAAATTTCCAGAAATTTGAATTTTAGGAAAAATGTGCTCCTCACTTGACCACAGCCTAGAGCAGATTTCTTTGACTTTCAAATGAATGTCCAACCCGAACCATAAGGGAAAAGCACATCACGTGAAGAAGCCAGAGAAGTCGCGCCAAAGTATTATTTTTTCCCGCTGGAGCTATTCGTGAAATTAAGCGCCGGTGAAGATGAAATCTCGAAATCCGGTGTAGGTGAAATCGAAGCCCTCACTCCTCAATTGTGAAGATGGTAATGCCCAACTCCGGCAATAGCCAAATTTACATTTCACCTACACTGGAAAACCAGGGGAGCCAATCTCAAGTAGTTGCCATTATGTTTTTATTGTTTCATTGTCCACTTAATGCATCTTGTTATTTATACCAGAGAAGCTTATATTTCCTTGGCGCATTAGCTTCTCTCCAAAATAGATTGTGATTAAGTTGAGCCTGTGTTGAGTTGAACTTGGAAGCCCATTGCTGAGGAAGATTTCAGTGCATATAGGTTATATATGAGATGTTAGGGAGAAGCCTTAAGAGTTTTTAGGAAATATCCAAAAGGGTCCATTTTGTCACACATTTTAGATTTTGTTAGGTACCTTTGCTTTCTTGTTCTGTAAAGGTTCCGAATAACATGTCAACTGCGGTGTGGAATTGGAATGTCTACATTTGCTTGCTGAAGTTGTCTACATAGAAGGTTAACCTTAGCAGTAGAGAGGTTTTTTACTTTCTGCTTACTGGAACCTGTTGGTAATGCGGACCAAAACATATTTCTGAACGTGTAATTTTCAGCTGTTAATAAATGCTATGGCTTCTGCTCCTCATTTTGATAGTGTTCTGTTTTGGCTGGTCATGCAGTGCTCCTGATTAACACAAACTTATGTTTTTTTTTTCCTTTGAATGATGTAACACTCTTGATTGAAAAGTGTTTATTGAATGTTATCGCTCAATATGTTATAGTAGAAGAAAATATGAAAAACAACCATGATGAATTTTTAGTGGAGAGAGATGTTGACGAGAATGTTGCGGACAATATAATATCAGTGGAAGAGCAAAAGTTAGGAGAAGATGGTCCGATGGTGCCGGAGGTGGGTATCACGTTCAAGGATGAGAAAGAATTTTGGGACTTCTATAAAGGATATGCATATTATGTTGGGTTTCCAGTTAGGAGAAAGAATTCGAAAAAAGGAGATGATGGAAAATGAAATATGTCACCTTCATATGTAGTCGTGAAGGTCGAAGAACCACTAATACAAGTGGTTCTTTGAAGCCCCAACCAATAATTCAAACAAATTGTAAAGTCAGAATCACTGCATGTTTAGATATTCATGGGATCTAAAAAATTAACAAAGTCCACCTCGACTACAATCATAAAACAAGTCCTTCAAAATTGAAGTTGTATCGCTACAATCGAGAGATAAGTTCACATGTGAAATGGAAGCTTGAAGTAAATGATTTGGCGGGAATTTCATTGCACAAAAGCTACAACTCCGTAGTTGTTGAAACAGGTGGATATGAAAATCTTACTTACGTGGAAAGGACTGTCAAAATCATGTTGAACAAGTGGGAAGATTAAGACTTGGAAAAGGAGATACCGCAATAATACAGTCCTACTTTTTCAGGATGCAAGCCCAATGCTCAGGATTCTACTTTAGCATAGATTTGAAAGATGAGTCTCGATTGAGGAATGTATTTTGGACAGATAATAGGTGTTGACAAGCGTACAAGGAGTTTGACGACGTTGTCACATTTGACACCACTTACTTAACTAACAAGTATAATATGCCTTTTGTTGGCATTAATCATCACGGACAATCTATTTTGCTCGATTGTGGTTTGTTGTTCAGTGAGAACACATATTCTTTTGTGTGGTTATTTAGGACATGGCTTCAGTGTATGTACGGAAAAGCTCTCCATGGAATCATTACCAAACATGATAAGGCTATGCAAAATGCAATTGAGATTGTTTTTTCGAATACAAAACATAGATAGTGTTTGTGGCATATTCTGAAGAAATCACCATAAGAATTTGGATACCACGTTGATAAGGCTTCAATTTTTTCGAGCATACATAGATTAGTGCATAATTCGCAGTTTGTTGAAGAATTTGAAGATGGTTCGAAAGCGATGATCAACACGTATGACTTGTATAGTAGTGATTGGTTATCGGGATTGTTTAATAATAGAAGTCGTTGGGTTCCTTGCTATTTAAAGACCACATTTTGGGCAAGAATGTCAACAACTCAGCGCAGTGAGAGTATGAATATCTTTTTCAATGGGTATATTCATGCGAAGACCTCGTTGAAGCAGTTTGTTGAGCAATATGAACGAGCACTGAGGAATAGGGTTGAGAAAAAGTTTCAAGCTGACTTCAAGTCATACTCACAAATGGAAACATGTACAACAACATTCAAAATTGAGAAGCAGTATCAGAAGTGTTATACCATTTCAAAGTTCAGAGAAGTTCAAATTGAACTAACTGGGAAGGTTTATTGTGACATCATATCTACTACGGATGGTACTGTAGGGATGATCTACGAAATACGGGAGGTTGTCATGTGTGATTAGCGACGAATAATAAAAAATTTCTTTGTCTCATTCCAGAGAGATGTTTGTGAAATCTAGGGCTGGACAAATTAGGGCTGGACATGGTCCGGTTCGGTTCGGTTCTAACGAGAACCGAACCGACCCGAATTTTTCGGGTATTTAGTAAGTGGAACCGTCGGGTCCAAATTTAATTATGGAACCGTTCGGGTTCGGTTCCATTCGGTTCGGTTCGGTCCGGTTCGGTTCTATTCGGTTCCGTATTATAATTAAATTTTTTAATATATACAAAGTTACGTTAAATTAATTAATGATATATTTAATATTAGCTCTTACAAAATAACGTAGTTCAATCTTATGTGTTTCACGTCTCTCTTTGCTGAATTCTTCATAATTTTGATTATTAAAATCACAAAAAGAGAAAGATAACGAGCTCAAATAATTAAGAAAGATGTTGTAGAGTTTTAATTCGATTTTCTTCGATAGAAACGACACTACAGTAGAATAACAGATTTGGATAAAATTGAGGTCAATTTGATTAAGTCGATTTTGAACTGAATACTAGAAATAGGAAAATCATATTTTGTGGTTTGAACTAAATTTACTAGTTAACAAATTTATTTAGAAAAAATAAAATAATTTACTTATTTAAAATAAATTAATTAAAAATTTTACAAAGATTCGGTTCTTATTCGGTTCTTCGGGTCTTGGCCTAGAACCGAGAACCGAACCATACCCGTCGGTTCCTGATTCAAATACACCTCGTTGAAGCAGTTTATTGAGCAATATGAACGAGCATTGAGGAATAGGGTTGAGAAAACGTTTCAAGCTAACTTCAAGTCATACTCACAAATGGCAACCTGTACAATAACATTCGAAATTGAGAAGCAGTATCAGAAGTGTTATACCATTTCAAAGTTCAGAGAAGTTCAAATTGAACTAACTGGGAAGGTTTATTGTGACATCATAGCTACTACGGATGGTACTGTAGGGATGACCTACGAAATACGGGAGGTTGTCATGTGTGATGAGCAACGAATAATAAAAAATTTCTTTGTCTCATTCCAGAGAGATGTTTGTGAAATCATTTGCAGTTACCACTTGTTTGAATTTCGAGGAATCCTATGTCAGCATGTTATTGTGGTATTGATCCGTAATGATGTCACATCACTGCCTGAGATGTACATACTACAACGATGGAGTAGAGATATTTGTAGAGCACACACCAAGGTCGCAATGAACTACGATGATTTGGTAAGTACTCCAGAGCAGTTGAGATATGATGATATGTGTCGGGATTTTGCGGAGGTTACAAACCTTGCTAACGATGATGAAGTGTAGTCCCATTCGATAAAGGAGTAGATAATAACTAAAAAACAAGAGCTGCTCACGATAAAATCAGATAGTGGGAGTAATATCATTTCACATGTTGATAGTCAGTTCGCCTCGCAGTGCAACGAATCCAAAGACAATACCAGCGGGTGCGTACGCGATCCTATATCAACTAAAAGGAAGGGCACACCAAAGAAGCTTCAGAAGAAAAGTCCATTGGAGTCCTCTTCGAAGAAAACAAAGGTATGTTGGTCAGTCTTTTTATCAATTTAATAATATTCCGCTACAACAGATATGTAATACATGTTTACGTGTAGACTTCTACCAAAGGGAAGAGGCCAACATCGGGTCACAATAATACGCCATTGGTTGCACCAGTCATTCAAGCATCTCAACAATATTTAGTACAGACACCATTTTCGTATTCACAACTAATGTAGGTTAGTATATTTTAGTGATATAGTTTATTATGTTTTTTTTGTGTGAAACTAATAATTGAGTTATTGTTCGATATAGGACGACGCAGGAAGTCATGCTTACTTGCGCCGGCATCAAGTTTGGTCCAGCCAACGTCAACAAATCTCATATTTATTTCCCAAGGTTTACACAAGTTTAAATCTTTCCATTTTCATTCGATTTTTGATTTGGTGTGTGCTTATATTCATATTCTACAATAGGTCATTCAATTCCATACTACTATCCGCATTTCCCCCAACAAAGTGGCCCTGGCTAATGAACCGTGGCTTCAAACAAGCAGCTCGGCAAGAAGTCGTGGTAGAGGCTCAATGGTTTATCTTGAGGTCTTTTGTTTCAATCTACATCCTACAAAAGGGACACCCCCCACTGATTCTTGAAAAAAAGGAAAGAAAAAGTGTTGGCTGGTTATGTATTCTGTTTTTCATTTTTAAGTTCGAGTTGAAGACCTGATTTCTTTGTCAAGGGCTGACATTTGGCTAGTTTAGCATTTTTGCTAATGGTAATTATTGTTCTAATGTCTAGTTATTGTTGATGGTAAGTAAAGTTTGTGAAATACTTCGTGCCAATCTTTTACAGATTCCTTTTTGTTGCTAGTGAGTTGTTGTTGATGGTAAGTAATGCTGAGTTATTGTTGATGGTAAGTAATATCTAGTTATTGTTGATGGTAAGTAATGTTCGAAATGGCTAGTGAGTTGAGCTTTTACAGATTCGTTTTTGTGGGAATGCATTACAAATCTTTTTTCTTTTCTAATTACATCATAGGCTTAATGGCAGCATGTCTATGCAGAAAATTGAGATGTAACAGATTGTTATTGTCATAAATTATGAACACCTTCAATTCTTTTTGGAACAGAAATTGCATCATTATTTTCTTTTAAACATGATTTACTTGGGATAAAGATAATGTTATGGTATACACATTGTTAAATGATTGATTTATGCTTTAAACATTTAATGTATGCATCTCAATTTGTTAACTCGGTGATTGGCTGACAGTGCTTGCTGGAGTTATTGCACACAAGGGAAATGACACACAAATGCTTCAAATGCTAAAATAAGAAAATACCCAAAAAATAATACAACACAAACATTTTACTCATGATACTATACATATAAAAAAAGAGGGCCTTCATGGCATTCTTTGAAAATGAAAATTGTTGGGTTCTTTGATTTTTTTTCATCATCTCTCGGTATTACAAACCCAAACACAAAACTATTTTGGGTGCGAAAATGAATATAACTAATAATCATGCCAGCCCCTTTTCTTCTCCATTATCGTTTGAGGGCTCTTTTCTTTTGTGGAATGTCACGTTCAACGAAATTTCGATGTTTCGTTTCTCGACAATTCGAGCTAGATGTTCGTACATGCCTGGCAAATTGTCAACTTCCTCACTAACAGTAGGATTCATCACTTCCTCATTAATGAGACTCGACTCTCCACTTGATTCTTCTGTTCTTACCCAGTTAAAAAACCCGCAAGAGCTGCTGCAAGTTCTGAATAGTCTACCTTTGTTACTCTCTTCTTTTTCAACCGCGAAACATTTTTGAATTCCAACTACACACCATGGACAACGAACTTTCCTCTTGCAATCTTTGAAGTAGTGCTCTGTGCTTTTACAACTGTGACAAACACCATAATTCCTCCCTCTCATCCCTACATTGCAAACAATATTTAGAGTATTTCATTACAAACTAAAATGAAATATAGATCCTGAAAAAATAGCTCGATAAAAACTTAAGCAACATTCTATACCACCATAGGTATCTAACAAATAAATTCTACAATAAAATGTAGAATTAAAGAACATTCCAGCAACTGTCTCATGCTGCACGTCCAGGTATAACCGAAAATCATCAAAATTGAAATGGGATACTATCATCACCAGAAAAAACAGACCATATAAATCACAATTTAAATGTGCTCTCGTTTCACTTTCTCTAGCCAAATACAGTGATTTAATACTTATAAACAAATAGATTATGAAAGTAATTTATCATCTAAACTCAATAGGACCAATTTCAACAAGCTATAAATGCCTCTATTTTTCTGTACATATCAAAATAATGAAAATTCAATAATTAAAGTTTAAATCGGAACAAAAAAATCCATCGCATACCATGCCATAAGCTGCAAATTAACAGGTTTTCAAGAACATGAAAATTATACAAAAACCCCAAAAAAAATACCTTCACAACAAATGTGCAGAGAATATGAAACAAATAATAATCCTTACTCGCAAAATGGATCGGAGATAAGGTCTGAAGGCGTTGGCCTCTCAACAGATCCGTTGAACGACTCCGGCCAAAAATAGTCACGACTGCGACGGCAAAATGGGTAGGAGATAAGGGTTTATGCAAGAGTAATAGTTATACAACTGAAAACCTTGAGCTTTTTCACGGTTCAATTGAGCGAAATTTGCTGGAAAATTTCTTGTCAACTGATTTTCTATACGCCTAGCCGAATTGTTATTTCTCTATCATCTACCACGCATGAATGGTTGCTTAAAATTCAAACCACTTGTTGAAGCATGAAGGCACCTTATTTAATTTTTTTGGTATATGTTTGGTGCATAAAACTAGATACGTTTAAACACTATAATGAATAAGATTTTACTCTTTTTTAATTAATACCAAAGTTATATATAGCTCACGTTTGGTTCTGATTTTTCACCCAAAAAATCAATTTTTTAATCATTATTTTCCTAAATCAGCCATCATTTTTGACTTCTTCATATATAAGATCCACTTTTCTCTTTAACGGTCAAAAAATTGATTCTTATAATCACTACCGAACAGGCTCATAATATTGACATATCAACTTACAAAATACATCATTAAATTTAGGCATGGGCGCAGTTTGATTTGGGTTGGTTTCGACTCCAACTCGAAAACAAAACTAAATTAATCGATTTGGGTGAATTTCAACCAAAAGTAAACCACCCTAACTCTTAAATCAAACCAGACCAAACAGATTCGAAATCGGTTTGGACTCTAAGTCTAAATTGAATTTTTTTTTAAAAATTGTCCAAGTGTTGGGTCCAATTAGATTACAACAGCTAAAATTACTAAATAACTTTATATTATAAGAATTATTGAATAACAAATAAAATCAAGTTAATAGAGACAAATCAATAGAAAAATTAAGATTTTTGTTGCCTTTTTATGCGTATTATGTAGTCTGAATGTTTAAGTGTGAAAAAAAAATGTTAATTATAAAATAATGAGCTTGTAAAAGAAAACTTTCAGTACTATTACTTACCGGCAATATCATAGATTGGAAAGAATCGTGATATAGTTATTAGATTAGGGCTCATCTTTTTATTTTTATTTTTCTTAAGAATAAAAAAAAAAAGATAAACATGTAAGTGGGTTGGATTTGTTCGATTAACTAGTGGTGTGAGGCTTCAAACCATGATTGAACCAACCCACCATGATTTTGTTTAAAAAAAAACCAAATTAAACCAATTACCTACGTCAAACTGACCTAAAACAACCCGAGTTGGTTCGATTTGACAGATTTGATCGATTTTTTTAGTTTTTTTGCCAGGCCTAATTAAATCCATCCGTGGAATATTTCAAAATCCATAAAAAAAACTAAAGAGAAACACTGAAGTCAAGATGATGCATTTACTGGCTTTCATTAAGTCTCCTATTATTTAATAATTAACAATGCGTATTTTTAATCAATGGCTTGAGTGGTAACAGTCAATGCTATTTGACATGATTCATTCTCTTAATCTAAGGGTGCGTTTGATATCAACATTTTTTATGAAAAGTATCTTTTTCTCACCTAAATTCTCATTTTTGTGCTATTTGATTAACTATTTTTTCCTTGAAAAATATTTTTTCACTTTTATTCACATGACCTGATTTTCCTTAAAAACAGGAAAATATTTTATTTGGATGGAGTGAAATTTTATTTTCCATAACTTCCTACACGTTGCCAATCTCCCCCCTCTCTCTCCTCTTCACCACGTTAAAAAACCCTCTTTGATTACACACCATTGAACCGAAACCCATAAAAACGATATCGATAAAAAAAAAAAAAAAAAAAGCCATATAAACGCAGGACGAAACCAAAAGGAAGAACAAGAAATAGAGCTTCCACACAATCAAACCAACAAGAAGGAAGAAAAAATCAAGGCCCGAATGAATCGTTGCTTCCAATCTGCCCATTCACTGCAAAAGGTCGACAACGAGCCGTTGATTACATCGATTAAGGTATATTTCACCGCACTTTTAAAATTTGCGAATGTATGATCTTCGATGCGAGTGTATTTAGTTTCAAATTCTACTAATTGTGACTGTATTTATCAGATTGCTCTAATTATTTCTCCTCTCCAAAAAGTATGTAAAAGTCGGTGAAGAATACAGAAATTTGACATCAAGTAGTACTAGATAATAACTACTGGGTATGGTTGAATGATGCTCTTGGTTCTTCGGTCTCATTTTAGGGTGGATTTCTTAGTTGATTTCTGTTTGTCTGTAGTCTTTTACAGTGTTTAGATGTTTTCTATCGATTAATTTACCAATTTATGTGTTATTGGCGAGCTATAGTTTCTACTAGAAGGGATTACTGTTTGTTTGCCAATTGAACTTAAATCATTCTGTTGTGTGAGACCTCTCAACGGTGGCTGAACCAAAGCACAAGGTGATAAATCAGGAATCATTTAGTCAAAGAGAGATGTTGAAGTGCTTGGTGGATTCGTGGAACCACAATGTGGACCGCCGCATGCTAAGGCAGGTGCCTAAGAATTGGAAATCGGAGATAAAGAATAGTGAGGGTGGTCATTTTGCTGACTAGGGGCAGAAATCTGGCTTGGATCAGATGGTCAGATGGTGCTGAGGTATGACAGTTTAGATAGGGTAGTGGAACTTGTTGAGCATTTGGTCATGTTTAGGATGTTGTCAATTTCGTGTTTTCATTTGTTTAATAATGCTTTACTTTCGAAGAAAGGAGTAGCTTATGCATTCTTTAAAGTTGTGGCTGTTGTGAATTTTGACATTGAGTGGTAAATTGCTAAGCATGTAGTTTGAGATGATAAAATTGTTTGGTGTCAACCACGGGACCTTAAAAATGTGAGTACTTGAGTTTGAAGGGGTTAAAGGAAATATGAAGTGTTATGTATTCAAATTGTGAGAAAGGTCTGGAATTCTTCGAAAAAGTGTTGCTCTCTCCTGACTTTCTTCATACCATGAAATATTTATGTCATCTTTAGAGCATCTGAAACATACAATTGCACAGCTCCATAGAACGTCATGATGATGGTGAGATATCTCTCTATAGAACGGACTCTTTTCTTGCTTGAATATTTTGGAGTATTTTCTGATCCTACAAGATGTACAAGAATCTTTGTCAAATTAGATTCAGTTCTATCCTATATTGCATGTGATGTCCTTTTTGATCTCAAACAAGAAGAAATAGATGAGACTAGTATTTGGTGATTACCTATGTTATTGTGCTCATGATTGGTGTCTGCCCAGACTTCTTTCCTCTGTTTTTCTCAACCCTCGGTGTCTCTGTCTATCTATCTGTTAATCCTATGTTTAATTTTTTTAATCAATGAGCATCTTCCCGTGTCTTTCACCTTTTGAAGTCACCATTTATCTGAGCATCATGAATTTGGAGTTGCTATGAGCATATGCATGTGCCTCAATATACACGCAAATTAATGTTGGGTTGGGTGGGGCATAATATTGCTGATGCCTAATTATTTAGCGCCCTTTTGGCTAAAAAAAATTAAGTTTTATGTGATAGTGTGGATCTGTTGCAATAACACTATGTAATTACAAGTTGTGGACTTATTTTGCTACAATTTTTGAGTTATATTTTAACTTAGTATGTCGTGGTACAATTCTATCTAGAGGTTCCAAACAGTGCGGGTTTATCACAAGTAATTTATTACTCATCTTCTCTAATTATAACAAGTAATCTATATTTATATTTTTATTTAACGTGTTAGTTCGTAACATGGCTACAACAAGGAATCAACGTCGACGCGAACGACAACATTTAGGTTTATTTTAGACAATGATCATACAAGCGATTGTGATATATAATGATATTAAGCGTCATGAAAAACATCTACCTAGAGCTCCTCATACCAATTGGGATTCCGAAAGAGAGATGACACTCACACGAATGTTTGGCATGAGTGATATGATATGTCGCGATCTACTTAGGATGACAATAGGTCCGTTTCAAAGATTATGTGCTCTTTTGTGAACGTACGAGTTGGTTGATTGTAAATTTGTCCGAATTGGGGAACAAGTGGCTATTTTTCTGAATACCGTTGGGCATGATCAATGTAATTAAGCTGGGCGTTTTACTTTCTTTCGATCTGGTCAAACGGTGAGCTTTTACTTCCATGGAGTCTTGCAAGCTTGTCTTCGACTGTATAGAGATGTGGTGATTAACGCCACTCCTCATAACTTTTCATACGAGAAGGAAAATGTAAAGCCATATTACTCATTTTTCCAAGTTCGAGGTTTGTTGTAATTTCATTATATCTCTTATAACTACAATATTATAATATTTTAAAAATTATTCTTTTTTAAAGGATGTTGTAGGGGCAATAGATAGTACACATATAGATGCAAACGTCCCCTTAGAAGAGCAAGTTAGGTATCGCAATAGAAAACAAGTGATTTCTCAAAATGTTTTGGCAGTTTGCACATTTGATATGAAATTTACATATGTGCTTGCCGGTTGGGAGGGATCCGCACATGACAGTCGATCGTTAAGGAGTGCAATATTAAACCAAGGGCATAAGCTAACAATTCCTTTTGGTAAGTTGTATTACTATTTCGAAAAAAAATTCTTTCATGTACAAGTTATAATATAATAACAACTGTAACAGGTAAATATCATCTTATCGACGACGATTTTCCATCGGTTTCAAGTTTCTTGCACCATATCGTGGGACTCGTTACCAAGGTAGAGACATTGAGGGCCAACATAATAAAAGTAGTAAATAGTTATTCAATTTTCGACATTCATCTCTTCGAAGTGTCATTGAGAGGATAATTGGTTTGCTTAAAAAAGATTTGTATATTTGAGATATCAATCCTATCACGACATTGACACACAAGCAAAGATAGTCCTTGCTTGTTCTGTCGTCCACAACTTCTTAAGGATTGATGATGTAGAAGATGTTTGTGAGGAGGACTTAGTTAGTAGGGATGACGAGGTTAACCCTACACACATTGGGGTACCTGAGGATATGAAACTCCAAATGCTCACATATTTTTTACATCTCAAGAAGCATAGTCTAAAAGAGGAATACAATTGTTGAGTTAATGTGGGCTGATCATCGTCCCAATCAGGATGCAGGAGTCGATTTCGATTGAAATATGATTTTTTTTTTAAATGTTGTTATGCAATGGATCTAAACGTGACACACTTTCATGTGTAACTATTGCTTAGAATAAAGACATATTGATATTAGACAGATTTTTTTCCACATTCTGATAACTGTTGACATAAGTTTGCTAGAATTTTAAATGTTGTAATTTGATTTGATGTTATCCATTTTGAATACATTATTTCTACATGTTTGTATTTAATGGTCAACCGTAAACTTTTAATCTTGGTATACAGATTTTATGGCACATAATCGACGACACTCTACGGCACCGTTTTGGGTGCCTAGACCAACCATCCATTCAGATAAGCTCAAACCAAGTGGATCCCAATGCTAGGAATCGTCATGTGCGTTGGTGCAATGGATGGTTGTATGATTACTACATTACTACATAAAGTGTCGGTCGGTCACAAAAGGAGTGACAATGGGTTTTCATCATATCACGTTTCCAAAGCAATTGAGAGCGTGTATAACAGATGTGGAGTCATGGTCTCAGATAAGAATGTAAGGGCGCGATTGAAGACTCTAAAAAAAGAATTTCTCAAGTTCGCCAATTATTGAGTATGAGTGGTTTTGGGTTAGATACTGACACTGGATGTGTCACGGATGATGTTATAGCTTGGGAAGAGTTTTTGAAGGTACAATATTTCATCAACCAACTTATTAGGCATTAAATATTAGTAGGATAGTATCTTTTGAACATTGATTACGCGTGGCATTTATTCCGCTATTTTTCCTTTATAGTGTAAACCAGAATTCGAAAAGTGGAGGACCAAACTTTGGTCTCGTTATGATGATATGGAGGCTATCTTTAGTAATGACTCTGCTACGGGAGATCGCCCTGTAACCGACATTGATAATTTATCCCCTATATTTATAATATGACAGATCCTAACAAGTGCTTTTTTTTTCAGATAAAAATATGAATGAAGTTGACGACCAAAACAAGGATATAGATCCAACCCCAGTCCGAGCTCCAAAGCGTAACGTTGATGGAGGAACTAACAAAATTCGACGACAACAACGTAGCCAACCTAATGAAGAGAGTCTCATAACCCTATCAAGCATTGCTGAATCGTCAAAAAAAATTGCTAATGCAATGGAGATTCAAGCAACATTAGATACGCTAAATCACATCAATTGGCAATTGGTTCTAGAATAATTACAAAGCATGAAAATTGAGAAGTGTGACATAATGCAAGTCAAGAAAGTATTTCGATCGGGCGAGGGTCTGGTTAGAGTATTTATGAGCTTGACCGATGAAGAATTCATGCGTGATTTGGTCTTTGAGAATATTGGTCGTGATCCGCCTCCAGTATTTTAAGATGGCATGATTGGATAATTGAACAAATATATGTAAAAGTATGATATCAATGTTAGTTTGAAGTGCTACTCACTATTTTTTTTTTTTTTTAACTTTTTGTTCTTCTATTTTATGTTGGACATAATCTCATCATTGTTTATTTGATTATCTGATAATTATTTTTTATTAGAATGAAAATAATTAATTTTCGTATATGAGTATAAATTTGAATGGGTGAGGTTGTTTTTCTTATTGTTATAAATTTTATTTTTTTCGATGACGTTATCTTCAAAATACAACTTTTTTAAAAAAACATAATAAGAGATATTACTCAATATATTCAATTGTGAAGGGACCATTAGTTAGTACATCAAAAAATTGACTGACTGCATGTCATGGAAAAAAATGACAATTTCCATGGAAAAGATATAATTTCCATAGAAAATAATGGTTGTCAAACAACTAAAGTTGGAAAAAAATTGGTTATTTCCATGGAAAATAATGGCTATCAAACACCAAAAGATGGAAAATTGCAATATTTTCTAGGTAGAAAATCAAGTCAATCAAACACCTACAATTAACTTTTTCCATGTAAACAATTTTTAGGCAATTGAATTGTCTAGAAAATATTTTCTTTCTATGCAAATTTCATTCTCACAATCAAACGCACCCTTAATGAATGTAAAGATCCAGAAAAGGGCAACTGTTGGATTGGTCCATATGTTACAAAATCATAGGAGTTGTAGCACGTGGAATGATTTATCTTCATAGACTCTCATCTACAGATTAGACATCGTGATTTCAAAGCTAGCAATATATTACTAGGTGGATATATGAACCCAAAAACATCGAATTTTGGCATGGCGAATATTTTTGGTGGTGATCAATCTCAAGGAAATAAGAAGAGGATTGTCGAAACATAGCACGTTCTACTTCCTATGTATTGTGTATGTCTTCGTTCATCTTGACTTGTATATGATGTGGAATGGGGTTGATTGTCGTGGTTACATGGCTCCAGAGTACGCAACGCGTGGCCACTTCCCAGTTAAATTGTTTTTGCGTCATGAATTTGGAAATCATAAGCGACAAGAATAATAACTTCTACAAATCAGATGGTACAAGCTCGAGCCTGGTAAGCTATGTGCGTGCAAAGTTCTAATTCTACTTGTAAATTTAGAATACCCAAAAATGGGCATATTATAAAATACCGTTGGTAATAATTAAAATTATTTATTTATAAAAAAAAATTAACTTCACTTTAACCTACTTTTGCCTGAACACGCTTAGAGACTTTGAAGAAATAGTACACCCTTGGAATTGATGGATCCAACTTTGAAGTAGTCTTATCCGTTGGATGAATCCAAATTGGCTTAGTGTGTGTTCAAGATAATGTTGATAATAGACCAAGAATTACTCAAAAAGTTCAATAATGGCAGAAATCATCTTATTTTTATGCGTTTCTCGTCTTTAACTCACACAAACCGGGCTAATTTTGTCTAAGTTGACAAAGGGTCAAAACAAAGCCAGCTCGGTCCACTGGAACAAAGCATCAACCAATGACTTAGACCGGGTAAGTCCAGTATGCGGTCCCTGTGGATCAAGTCAACACTAAAATTTGGCATGAACCGTATAATAAGTAATACCTTGTTTAATTGCAGAACTGGTCTTATTTTTAGTTATCAGTTTGTTTAAGTTAGATTGAATTGACTGCCTCCGAGTTTTAAAAATAAAACTTTATGAAATCAGCAGTCAGTCCTGTCGTCAATAAAGATATTGTCAGATCAATCTTTTTGTCCTCACCAAACATGTAAAATTTGTTTAGGTCAAATTATTCACATTGGTAACACTCATTTCTTGCCTCAGCCGAACAAGAACTTTCGCAATATAGTGATCCTTCAATTTATTACTGCTACCAAGCACGAATGCTACCTTAAAATTTAAACCACCTTTTGAAGCACCAAAAATATAGATTCTAATTATCGTGCATGTTTTGTATGTAGTATTAAACCGGATTAGACATCATATTGAACAAGAATTCAACTTATTTTTCTTCTTTAATTTCATTTAGTTAATATTATTCGATCAACCTTACCAATTATATCATTAGATATTTATGGTTTATCCTATTTTATTATTATTAGGCTAAATTTCAAAATCAATGTGAGTGGCAGTTGGAAAAATATAGAATTTTCGAGGTGGAGGGTGGCTGACGAATGGCAAGAGTTTTAAAAGTCTAATATTAGCGGCCAGTCCTGTCCTCATCAAAGATATGGTCAATTCTCTCTTGGAAATTTCCAAGAAATTAATTCGTGAAGTGTGCTGTCTTGTTTCGCCATTAATCATAACAATTGTACACAAATATAATATTCATGTGGGACAAATTGAGGAATGTTGGTGGGAATGGTAAATAAAAAAAGTTATTGAGATTAAAATATAGCAGTAGCAGACCATGTCGGCCTTGAGCATCTCTGCATATTTTTTGTTGTTTTGCTTTCTTCCTTCCTTTAGTCTTTCTTCCTTTAGCACGAGAAGGGTTAACTCCTTGAATTATCTTTACACTTCCTGCTCAAATCCAACTACGTACAGTCCTAATAGCACCTATCAGTCCAACTTGAATCAACTTCTCCTTACTTTATCCTCAAATGCTACCCAGGAGAATGGATACTATAACTATACTGTTGGCCACAGCCCTCCGGACACAATCTATGGTTTCTTTCTATGTAGAGGTGATGTTAACACCGATGTCTGTGAGGAATGTGTGGAAAATGCTACGACTATAATCTTACAACGTTGTCCCAACCGAAAAGAGGCAACAATTTGGTATGATGAATGCATGTTACGGTACTCAAATCAATCCATCTTCTCCAGGGTGGATTTGTCACCTGGGATTACCTTCTATAATAGAAGGAAATTCGGTGGTAATCCATATTATTTCATCACTGTATTAGTACTTACGATGAACGAGACAGCACAGCAGGCTGCTCATGAATTCTCTGGCAAGAAATTTGCTACCAAAGAAGCAGACGATATAGCATCTGTGAAGTTGTATACCCTGGCACAGTGCACACCTTATCTTTCTAGAGAAGATTGTGACATCTGCCTTCGAGATGCCATCTCCACGTTTCCAACATGTTGCGAATATACGGAAGGGGTAACAATTCTTTCCCCTACAACGCCACAACCGTCCCTGCACCTGCACCTGCACCTGCGCCTAATAACAGACAAGGTAACGTCCTAATGCAAAACATCTCTTTTCCGTCAATTGTCCCGCATAATTAAACACTTCCTAACCTAGCACTACATATATCTGTATATCTCCATCAATTTTTCAGAATTTTAAGTTCAACATAGGCTAGAAAACTTGTACTAAGTCAGTAAGATACTCGAACAACTATAGATAGAAGCAAATTTTGAAATCCCGATTTACCTTTTTATTCTTAATACAGGAAACAGGAGAATCTCAAGACAAATTATTATTGCTATTGTTGTTCCAATTGTCGTTGTCTCCTTAGTGATCTTGCTGGTAGGCTTACGTTTCTTGACTGGGAGAACGATGAAGAAGAAACAATATGGTAGTATAAAGGAGAGAAATGGTAAGCCACGAATGGTCAAAAAAGAAAAGTAGAAAAATCCCCTTTGGATCTAATCTCTATACACGGTATTTAGATGGCTTGATGGCATGAAATGAGCTGATTTACATTTTCTACATATTCAACAGTTTTTGCTGAATGCATCGATCATTACTTTTGCACCTTTAGCACCTGTTTGGGGAGCAATTATTTTTCACACAATATAGTGCTTGTTTGTTATAGGTTAAAAGTCAATTAAAATCAATTTTTTAATCGTTATTTCACTATTTCAGTCATTATTTTTTTAATTATTCTCTTACAGGTAGGATCCATATTATCTCCAACGGTCAAAAAATCAATTATCAAAATTCCTACCAAACAAGTTCATAGGTTTTTTGATCATTGGAAAGGGACCAATTTCTGTCAAAACTGACATGCCAACAACAATCAACCATTCAAATGCATATTATATTGTGCCAATTGTCATTTTTATCCTTCATTGCTGGACAAGTTTAAAATCTTAAAAGGGCACCCACATCATTTTGCCTGCCCACAACATTTGACCATTTTAAAGGTCACTGTAATGGTTCAATAATTACTGCATTTTGGGTCCCACTTACCTTCTCAAACGGTAAAATAATGAAGTTAAACTTAGCCAAAATGACTCCAATATAAAAGTTTTCAAGAATTTAAATATAAAGAGTTTTCTTCTTTGTCTTGCACGTTCGTTTGTTTGTTTTTCTTTACTCGTGATTTGCTGTTTTTGTGTAGAAGAAGATGAAATTTCGACGGTTGAATCCCTGCAATATGAGTTAAACACTATTGACCTTGCTACAACCAGCTTTTCTGCAGACAATAAAATTGGAGTAGGTGGATTTGGTGACGTTTACAAGGTGATTTAAGGAATATAGTTTCTCTATATTTGGCATAATATAATATAAATCCTATTTCACTACTAGCTTGCATTCACGCTTTCTTCTATCGTTATATAAAGTATAAACATATGGCTAGTTTGGTGAAGTGTAAAGTAGTCCAAACTCCATATAAGTTGGCACTAAAATTAATGTGATATTTATCCCTCTAACTATATAGTATTATATTACCGTCTAATATTGTGTACCAAACAATGCATGAAGGGTATCCTTCCAGATGGGCGAGAGATAGCTGTGAAGAGACTTTCTAAAGGTTCAGCACAAGGTGCAAAAGAATTTAAGAATGAGATCGTAATCGTCGCCAAGCTTCAACACAAGAATCTAACGAGACTACTAGGATTTTGTTTGGAAGGAGAAGAGAAGATTCTCATATACGAATTTGTGCCAAATAAAAGTCTTGATCACTTTCTATTTGGTTAGCATCAACGTGGATACTTCTTTTCATTGAATTTCCTTGCATTCGCATCCATGGAACCTGCATCAGAATTTCAAAATCTAAGTTATTCGCAATCAATGCTAATTAACTTGATTCATTTCCTTCATGAATGTAAAGATCCAGAAAAACAGCAGCTCTTGGATTGGTCAAGACGTTACAGGATCATTGAAGGAATCGCAAAAGGAATGCTTTACCTACATGAAGATTCTCTCCTTCAAATTGTACATCGTGATCTCAAAGCTAGCAATATACTCTTGGATGGAGACATGAACCCAAAAATATCGGATTTTGGCATGGCGAGGATTTTTAATGTTGATCAATCTCAAGAAAATACTATTAGGATTGCTGGCACATAGTAAGCTCTTGTTTATATTATTTTGAATGTCTACATTTATCTACCCTTATGATGTGGAATCGTATTTTTCTCTTCTAGTGGTTACATGGCTCCAGAGTACGCATTGCATGGTCAATTTTCTGTAGAGTCCGACATTTTTAGTTTTGGCGTCTTGATTTTGGAAATCATAAGCGGCAAGAAGAGTAACAGCTTTTACAAATCACATGGTACAAGAGACCTTATAAGCTATGTGAGTGCAAAGTTCAATTCCACTTGTAAATTAGGTATTCGAATGTTCATATTAAATCATATTAATAGGTAAATAGGAATAAAATTTCTAAATTAATCAAATATGTTTTAAGGCTAGTTTTGCTTGCACAGGCTTGGAAGCTTTGGAGAAATGGTGCCCCCTTGGAATTGATGGATCCAACTTTGCAACAGTCTTATGTTTTGGATGAAGTCATTCGATGCATCCAAATTGGCTTATTGTGTGTTGAAGAAGATGTCAATAAAAGACCAAAAATGGCATTAATACTTCTTATGCTTAAAAGTTACTCGGACAATTTACCCATTCCTCGACGACCTGCATATTTTATTTCAAGTGGATCGGATAGCATGGCAAGAGAGACAGACCCCGATCAACCACAATCTATGAATGAAGCATCAATCAGTGAATTGTGTCCAAGATAGTCAATTTTGTGTCATTGAAATATTGTTAGACGTGGAAATGTGATTACTCAAAAAGGGCAAATCATTTATATGATCGTCTTTGTGAAAAGATTATATCCTGAGCACTTGATAATCTTAAAATACCTCAATTTTTCATTGTCGCCTCTTTGTATTAAATATCTTTAATTTTATTGTCAAAGTACGTAATTTTTTATTTAAAGGTGAAAAATGTAACATGGGTATGAAAAAAAAAAATCACTTAAAAAGTAACTTCTACTATTTCTAAGCTTGACATAAAAAGGTTGAACCCTAACCTTAAGGGTCCCTCACCGCCCCTGCCCTGGAGTATCGTGAGAGAGGTAAATTGCAGGTTATGCCTCCAAGGGTACAGGATAGAAGGCTGCTTGTACACTTGCACTTACCCAAGAGCGAAATCCATATTTCAGGATTCGAATCCTTGACGCGACAACCTCAAGTGAAGCTGGATTTTTCCACCCTCCCCTTTTACCACTTGGAGATGTGCCCTGGGAGCTTTCTAAGCTTGACATAGTTTTCATTTGTTGTTGCTATTGTTCCGTTTAAATAAGTTTTTTTACCCCATTCCCAAACCTTATAAAAAAGAAAAATTGAGGCAGTGCTAGGATAGAATGGAGCTTATTTTCAAAAATTTATTGGTAATGCAATTTTTTCAATTGGTCGTACGGTTATTTTATTCGATTCAAAACTATATATCTCATTTAACTTTTATTAAAGTCTACGAAAAATCTAGCTACCATTTGGTAGAAACTCTAATATAAGTTAAAGTTCCGCAATACATACAATTAATATTAACAACACATTTTATGGTATTTACAACTTTTTAGCACACATTTTATCAATTTTTATTAAAATATACTAAAAATCTAATTTTAATTCTTGCCAAACAAGGGGCCTACTTTTAACAATTTTGCTATATTAATATCTTGGTTGACAGTTTAGTTTATATTCCATGATATGTGGCACACGTTTTACTTTTAATTTGAACAATACTTAAAACTATCAATAATCTCATATTTTACACATCATGAAATGTCAACAAAGATATACAAGTAGCTTAATTTTAATTTCAATTCCCATCAAACAAGGGTTGAAAGTAAAAGCTGATCAAATCAATAAGTATTTTATTTATTACGCTTCTGTTTTACAATTATTATTTGGGTAAAGTGAAGTTTTGAATAGTTATTTTTTTTTAAAAATATGTGGTTAAAAAATAAGAATAAATTTTAGATTTACATATAAAATATTTTTATTATGTAAATTTATAGTTGAAAATGAGTATATGCAAAAAAAAAAAGAAAAAAAAAGGAATTTTAAATTAATGACTGTCAAACAAGGCTAAATAAGAAAAGAGCACATAACATGGCTTCTACACTTATTTAGCAACTTTTGATGCTCTTGGCGAACCTGCATTCTTTATCCACAGTAGAACACATAACATTCCCACAGTGCAAGATTAAGACAAATTCACGTCAACCTCGACAGGCTTCTCTATAAATGAAGCATCAATTACTGATTTATATCCAAGATAGAATATTGTCATCAAAAGCACGAGAAATAAATAAGACTTTTGTTGTAAAAATTTTGTCAGTGGACTAGTTAATTATGATTTTCCCACTTTGTTTATCCTTTTATGATTACCTTTGCTCCAATGGATCAGAAAATCCCCCCACATATCGTTAAAGTCATGTTTGTTATGTAATATTGAATAGAGTGATATATTAAATTTTAATTCATGTTTTTTCCTTCATTAATATTGTTTATACCGTACTTTAGAGACCACGTTATCAAAAAAAACACAATCGTTTGTTTCACACGTCAAAAAGGGACAAAGGAAGTGCAAATGGTTGTACACGCCTTCGATATTTTTCATGTTTTCTATTAGTTTCTTTTAATAAAGTATGTTAATTATTTTCCCTAATGCTTTCTCGCCTTATCTTTAAAACCAGAAATAAATTTGTACCGCTAGCCTCATCAAACTTAGCTAAAATGGGGACGTCAGAAATTGTTTACATATATCTTTATAAGGACAGTCTGGACAGGAGAAAAGACCTTAGCTCTGGAAACAATATTGAAATTAAAACTCTAACGTCTTTCCAATACATTAACCGCGACAAATACCTACATAGAGTGAGATATTGATTATGCGAATAATCAAAGTATTTGCATGCAATTTGGTTAGATTACTAACATCTGTGACACCGTACATATAACGCGTAGTCTAATTTCTTCCATACAGCCAAACTAGAACATCCGGAAAGTGATGTTTTCCTACTTAATATTTTGAAAAATAAAGAGAAGCTGAGTCAAGTGTTTTGAAGTGTGAAACGTGCAAAATCCGGTAAAAAAAATCTTCATGATCACTCGAGTTTTTAAAGAATTTCATTTTGATCACCAAACTACTTTTTTTACAATTCTAGGCATTCAAGTTTCCAAAAATTTTGAATCTTAATTCTCCCCCGTCTGTTGGGCACCAACTGGATTTCGTTTGGAAAAATTTATACAAGTAAAAGCGGTAAGCAAATGATGGAAAATGTTGTTCAATAAATCAATAAGCATGTGTGTGGAAAGAAAGAGGGGATGGGAGCCAATACTTTCGCATAGGCCAACAGACCATGCGGTCGCATAGCCATTAACCGAAACATAGAGGTCGGGTTTTGTATAAACCATGCAACCACATGGGAATACACCATGCGGTCGCATGGTAGTTTTGTAGTGCCGTTGGAGGCGGTTTTTGATTCAAATTTGGAAGCCTTTCACTTATACTTTTGGCACCACTTCGTATAGCAATGTTTCAAGGCTATAAATATGTGGTTAATGATTATTCTAATTTTAAGAAAAGCAAATGATAATATTTGTGATCATAATCTTCATTCCACAAAGAAGAAATCAAAGTTTTCTTCTTCCATATTCAATTCTTCCCTCTTGTGTTCTTCAAATTCGGGTAGAAAATCATTTGTACTTTTGTGATTTTCTACAATAAAGCTTGATCAATCCTTCAAAAATGTTTGCCACGAGACCCTTTAAGCACCAAAATTGTTATCGAGAGGGGACAAATATCATTTGAAGACAACGATATAATGTCGTGTTTGAGCCTTTCATATTCGATTTGTTCTTCACATTTATTCCATCTTCTTGGTCACTTTTCTATATTATTTCTTCTCCGTTTCCCCGTTGATGTAAATTTCCCAACAATCTCAAATGATATTTTGCAATGGAGAATGAAATATGGCGACAATCAAATTGATGGATTGAAACTTTGTTCGTGAGGATTGTTTGATGGCATTACTTTGTAAAATGGTTCGACCAGTAGAAGAATATGAATCCAAATCTTTGTGTAAGTCGAAGTTGCTCTCCAAATTCAGTAAGTTAAAATTGTGTTTCGATTTCAAGCATGCATGAGGTATGTGAATATAAAATATGCACAACATTGATGTTATATTCCAATAATCTTAAGACGATAATTTTGTGAATTTTATATTCTAATTTTTTTTTTAGAATTTTATATTCTAATTTTTATTTAGAATAAAAAAATTATTCTATCAGGTGCATTCTTTGCACTTTACATGCAATTTATTTACAAGTAGTCTTTGCATAAAAATTGGATGTATTCATAATATGCTACATATAAAAGGTTGAAGCAATTCGGTCATAATAGTTTTAATAATATATCCACTATCACATGCTTATGTGTATGCTTTATATGTATAAATGAAAGAAGAAATTTACAGTACATTCCTTTTTCATGGACGGTGGGAACTTGCATAATTTTTGTGACCATTAGTTTGCATCTCTCCATTTATTAACCGTTGCCTATATTTATGTCGAAATGATTTGTGTCAGTATTATGAATTCCAAATAAGTAGGTTTATTTGGTACCTATTCAATTTAAACGGTATGTTGGTTAATAAAAAAACCCACGAGTCGTGATTTAAAATAAATAAATAAGTACATTGATTCATCTGCATCATTTGGAGATATGTTAACTTGTCATATGAGATAAGTGCTTTTTCGCGATTATCCATGAATCATGCTAAACAGGGAAACATGTTATTTGGAAATAAGACATTGAAAATTAAAATCTGATTATGGTTTATTTTAATTAGTAATTGAAGAAAAATATGTGTTCATTCATTCGAAGAATATTATGAAATATTTTAGGATGAAATTACATGAAAATGTGTGTCTTTTCATATGAAAGATTATAACTTTTGGTATAATTAATTTCCAACGGGTGTCTCTTAGTAGAGATCAATTCTAAGAGACGTGTCCTTTCGTAGGGTAGTGTCTTTTGAGAACACAACTTATCGATTTGCGCAAAATTATATTTATATAAGAGTATGACAAAATATAGTTTTGTCCTAATTATTTTGAAGTGGAAATTGCTTGCCCAATTTTTAGGATATGGAAACATTTTATGAAGGATAAATAATGTCTATAGTTGGTGGTGTTGCCGGATATTTTTGAAAATTGTAAAAATGATCTTATGCAAAATTATATTTGCAAAATGTGCTTTTGTCCAAACATGAATAAGGTAAAAATATGCCTTTATTAATCTATATGATATAATGTGATCTTGTGAAAATGACAAAGTGCAATTCTTGTAAATCAAGATGTTTAGTCTTATTTCATTGATTGAATTTACTTCAATTATAAAACCAATTGAGTTGGTTTATGCTTGGAAAAGTATTGTTGGTCTATGAGATGACCTTGATCAAATTGTGTGATCAAAATCAAAGATAGTTGGATTAAAGTAAATTGTGACTTAACAACCACTTTCTGTACTAAGACATTCATCGGCTTATCAAAGTGATAAGTGAATTAAACTATAAAAGAATTAATAAGTTCAAGTATCATCCCAAATGTTGGGGTTAACATATTAGTTCAAGTATAACTTGAAATGTGGGGGTTAACTTTAATGATTATGAACTTAGATGAGAAGTTCAAAGACTTGTGGATGCAATAATGCTAAATTGCATATGCATTCCTGATGAAGGAATTGTGGGGGAACCTAGTTTACAAGTTACCATTAAAGGTAGAGAAGCCCTTATAATTATAAGGAGAATATTCATACCGTTGAAAATCATGGTAATGCCTCTACAATGAGAAGTGAATACCCATGTGTGAGATTTACAAATTAAAGGGATGGACTAGTGTAATGATTGATTGAAATCTTCCAACCATGTTTGGATATACATAAAGCTTTAAATAAAGCTAGTGAGAAGCATGTGGCTTCATAAAAGATTTATTGACGGTGACAAGTTGTATCTATCAAATGAATCAATCGCTGGCTAGCTATATTTGATAAGATACTAAGTTATATATAATGGAAGTCTAGACATATAAGTCTTGGAATTGACTTAATAAGGAAATTATCAAAGATAGAATAATTTCCATAAAGACATAACAGATACTTTAAACCACTAAATAGAGTTTTAGAGGCATCTACTTCGAGTAGGATGGAGTTGAAACTCCTAAACAAAAAAGGTCCACCAATGACGATAACCCTACCTGTCATTACTTAAAAGGTAATCCACGGGTACAAAGTGTAACAACAGGTCATTCGATATGTAGATAATTGTAGCATTATTCAAATCCGCAATGATCCTATCCTAATTAAAATAATGCTGGNATTTATTAACCGTTGCCTATATTTATGTCGAAATGATTTGTGTCAGTATTATGAATTCCAAATAAGTAGGTTTATTTGGTACCCATTCAATTTAAACGGTATGTTGGTTAATAAAAGAACCCACGAGTCGTGATTAAAAATAAATAAATAAGTGCATTGATTCATCTGCATCATTTGGAGATATGTTAACTTGTCATATGAGATAAGTGTTTTTTCTAGATTATCCATGAATCATGCTAAACAGGGAAACATGTTATTTGGAAATAAGACATTGAAAATTAAAATCTGATTATGGTTTATTTTAATTAATAATTGAAGAAACATATGTGTTCATTCATTCGAAGAATATTATGAAATATTTTAGGATGAAATTACATGAAAATGTGTGTCTTTTCATATGAAAGATCATGACTTTTGGTATAATTAACCTCCAACGGGTGTCTCTTAGTAGAGATCAATTCTAAGAGACGTGTCCTTTCGTAGGGTAGTGTCTTTTGAGAACACAACTTATTGATTTGCGCAAAATTATATTTATATAAGAGTATGACAAAATATAGTTTTGTCCTAATTATTTTGAAGTGGAAATTGCTTGCCCAATTTTTAGGATATGGAAACATTTTATGAAGGATAAATAATGTCTATAGTTGGCGGTGTTGCCGGATATTTTTGAAAATTGTAAAAATGATCTTATGCAAAATTATATTTGCAAAATGTGCTTTTGTCCAAACATGAATAAGGTAAAAATATGCCTTTATTAATCTATATGATATAATGTGATCTTGTGAAAATGACAAAGTGCAATTCTTGTAAATCAAGATGTTTAGTCTTATTTCATTGATTGAATTTACTTCAATTATAAAACCAATTGAGTTGGTTTATGCTTGGAAAAGTATTGTTGGTCTATGAGATGACCTTGATCAAATTGTGTGATCAAAATCAAAGATAGTTGGATTAAAGTAAATTGTGACTTAACAACCATTTTCTGTACTAAGACATTCATCGGCTTATCAAAGTGATAAGTAAATTAAACTATAAAAGAATTAATAAGTTCAAGTATCATCCCAAATGTTGGGGTTAACATATTAGTTCAAGTATAACTTGAAATGTGGGGGTTAACTTTAATGATTATGAACTTAGATGAGAAGTTCAAAGACTTGTGGATGCAATAATGCTAAATTGCATATGCATTCCTGATGAAGGAATTGTGGGGGAACCTAGTTTACAAGTTACCATTAAAGGTAGAGAAACCCTTATAATTATAAGGAGAATATTCATACCGTTGAAAATCATGGTAATGCCTCTACAATGAGAAGTGAATACCCATGTGTGAGATTTACAAATTAAAGGGATGGACTAGTGTAATGATTGATTGAATCTTCCAACCATGTTTGGATATACATAAAGCTTTAAATAAAGCTAGTGAGAAGCATGTGGCTTCATAAAAGATTTATTGACGGTGACAAGTTGTATCTATCAAATGAATCAATCGCTGGCTAGCTATATTTGATAAGATACTAAGTTATATATAATGGAAGTCTAGACATATAAGTCTTGGAATTGACTTAATAAGGAAATTATCAAAGATAGAATAATTTCCATAAAGACATAACAGATACTTTAAACCACTAAATAGAGTTTTAGAGGCATCTACTTCGAGTAGGATGGAGTTGAAACTCCTAAACAAAAAAGGTCCACCAATGACGGTAACCCTACCTGTCATTACTTAAAAGGTAATCCACGGGTACAAAGGGTAACAACAGGTCATTCGATATGTAGATAATTGTAGCATTATTCAAATCCGCAATGATCCTATCCTAATTAAAATAATGCTGGTTGTTACTAAAGTGACGGTTGAGCATTAAAGCTCTTAATGAAGTTCAGTGCTAAAACACAAAATACTTCTAAAAGTAATAAAGGTACTGGAAGAACTTTACTTAAACAAACTTCGAGGTGGTACCGCCTCAATAGAGAGTTAGAGTTTCTCTCTTAAAAGTTTATTGAAAAGGATAAGCACAATTCCATATTACCGCTAAGCGAGATTGAGGAACTTAAGAACACGTAATGCTCGTGTGTGTGTCCTTACCGGTATTGTCACATGGAATAACTAGTTCAAAGTTTTAAACTACCTTTGATTCCGACTTTATTTTGTTTGGATTACATAATTGTTAGATTCAAATCGAAAGATATCTAATCCTTAAACATGAGTATTGTATATTTTCGAATATGAGAGTTTATTGAATTTTGAACAAGTGGGGGATTGATGGAAAATGTTGTTCAATAAATCAATAAGCACGTGTGTGGAAAGAAAAAGGAGATGGGAGCCAATACTTTGGCCTATGCGACCGCATAGGCCAATAGGTCATGCGGTCGCATAGCCATTAACCGAAACATGGAGGCTGGGTTATGTATAAACCATGCAACTGCATGGAAATACACCATGCGGTCGCATGGTAGTTTTTTAGTGCCGTTGGAGACGATTTTTGATTCAAATTTGACGGCCTTTCACTTATACTTTTGGCACCACTTCGTATACTAATGTTTCAAGGCTATAAATAGGTGGTTAATGATCATTTTAATTTTAAGAAAAATACTTGATAATATTTGTGATCATAATCTTCATTCCACAAAGAAGAAATCAAAGTTTTCTTCTTCCATATTGAATTATTCCCTCTTGTGTTCTTCAAATTCAAGTAGAAAATTATTTGTGCTTTTGTGATTTTCTACAACAAAGCTTGATCAATCCTTCAAACCGTTTGCCACGAGACCCTTTAAGTACCAAAATTGTTATCGAGAGGAGGCAAATATCGTTTGAGGACAACGATATAATGTCGTGTTTGAGCCTTTCATATTCGATTTGTTCTTCATGTTTATTCCATCTTCTTGGTCACTTTTCTATATCATTTCTTCTCAATTTCCCCGTTGATGTAAATTTCCCAACAGCAGATTTAGGATATGGCCGGTGGCAACTAGGTACGCATTGCATATTGTCTATATAGGGACGGCGGAAGAGTTATTGTTCCCAACTGCTATATTAAGGTTTGACTTAAATCCCATTTTTAATACCACGCTGGCCCTTTTCCCGACTGCACCGATACTTGCTTGGAACATTATATACACGTATGACTTGTTTGGTAAAGTAGACTGCACTCAATAATCAATATATTTTAGAAAAGAAAAAAAAAGATCTTATATACTGTGTGATGCCTAACATTGTGTGTAAACATGTTCACGATATACTTTATCAGACGAGCAAGCAATAAATGTGAAGAGACTTTAAAGTTCAAGTCTCGGTGCAAACAAATTTAAGAATGATATTATATTAGTTGCCAAGCTTCAACATAAAAAATTAGTAAGACTACTAAAATTTTACTTGAAAGGAGAAGAGAAGATACTCATCTAGCAATTTGTGCCCAACGAAAGTTTTGATTATTTTCTATTTGGTTAGCATCAATGGCTTCTTTATTCTTGTTTTTATTCAACTTCCTATACATTCGGCAGACAACAAAAATTCATTCTTCACCAAGGAATATATAGAAATACAATTTCTCAATACAAAAATATATGCAAATTTCCACATAATTAATGGATTAGGTTGGTATCGAAACTGGAGGTTCCGTACTTGAGTTGGTGCTAGAGTATTCCTGCGGAGTGTATGGATAATACATGAGTGTTTAGAATGAGAGGGCACAAGGGAGTGGGCTTGTGGTAGATTCTCAAACTTGATTTTAGATTATATATGGCGGATTGTGTTTGTGTTATAACCTATAATTTTCGGACAAAGCAATGACAATAGCATACATTTAATTGGTATCAGAGTTGGAGGTCAATGTTCAAATTGATACTGGAACATTTTTATTGAGTGGGTGGATAATTCATAAGAATCCTTGAAACGTATATTCCCGGACTTGATTTTGGATGATATTGGTGAATTGCATTTGTCTCATGAACTATATTTTTTGGGTAAAGTGATAGCATTACACTACATCTTTTTGTGACTTAGTACACATATGGTACAGATTTTTTAAAACTCTTTTTTTCCTAATCTTGCACGTTAACATAATTTTATTTTATTTTTAATCACATATTTGAAAAAAAAATCACTTCTAACCAGAACTTTTTGTGATGTTGAAACTTCAAATCCAATATGTCGACCTCGGCAAATTTGACCAGTTAATTATATTTGTCAAGTTGTTACATTTGTAACATCCTATACCTCTATAGCTTCTTTGCTTCAGGCCAACTATTCTAGAACATATGAAAAGTGATCATTTTCTACCTGTTTATTTCTACAAACACATTACATAAACAGACTTGGAGACATATTCAAAATGGAGGGAAACACGTGTCGACTCGGGAGTGGAAAGTTTGGGAAAAAAAAAACCAATCATTAATTCACATATCAATCTGTTTCCTGCAATTCTGTTTTTGAGCCTGTTCAAAAAGAATTATTCTAATTTCTATAACATCTACAATGCATGAATGCTTGCTTAAAATTCAAACCATGTGTTGAAGCATAAAGATGCCTTATATAATTTTTGGTGTACGTTTGGTACATAGAACTAGATACGATTGAACATTATAATAAATAAGATTTTACTCTCTTTTTTTCTTAATACCAAAGTTTACATAATATTGACATATCAACCTTACAAAGTACATCATTAAGAGCCTGTTTGGTTGGGATTAAAATCTGATTTTAATCTAAGTCAAAGTCAAACAATCAAAATTAACCACATCTTTCATGGATCTCTCAACTTTTCAACCATACATTTCAAAAAATTCTATTACAATCTACTAAAAAATCTAATTTTAATCCCCGCCAAACACCCTCTAAATCCATCCATGGAATATTTCAAAATCCATAAAAAAACTAAAGAGAAACACTAAAGTCAAGATGATGCATTTACTAGCTTTCATAAAGTCTCCTATTGTTGTTTCAAAATTACTAGTAATACAATTATTCTATGTGTATAGAACTTTTTCGGTAATAATTCAGTGAAAGAAATTATGTATGTGTAGCTTCATTCATTGTAATATTTGTAGAATTTGATTTTAATAAAACTATAGCTTAGCAAACGACGTAGGCCTTCACCATCTCAATCCGTTAATACCAAGCAACAACCAGTGAATTAGGCCGGGTAAATTGAGTATACAATCCTCATGGATCAAGTCAACGCTAAAATTTGGCATAAACCGTGCAATAAGTAATAATACCATGCTTAATTGTAGAATTGGATTGTTAGTTTTGAAAGTTAGATTGAACTAATTGCCTTTAAGTTTTAAAAATCTAAAACTTTCCATCCAAGAAATTGTCGTAGCAATCTCTTGTCCTCACCAAACATGTACGATTTGGTTAAGGGCAGGGGTCTCAAGAGGTCTCACCACCTAGAAATAGGCAGCAAAGAAGGGATGCAGTGAATCTATGAAATTGAGCGGGAACATCCCAATCGCATCGGTATCAAGCTGAAAAAGAAGACTCAGATGGTCCTTGCCGATCTTTTGTTGGACAATGATGATGGAAGTCTTCCGTTTAAGGAACGCACATGTTTCAAACCACTTTGTGCCACCAAAAATACCAAAGTACAAAGGGAAAGGAGACCCGACGAAACACTTTAACAACTACAAGACTCACATGTCTCTTAGAACTCGTCAGCACTTATATGTAGGACATTCCACTTGACTTTAGCAGGAGCGGCTGAAATTTGGTATAGTCGCCTTCCAGCTGTAGCATTAGAAGCTGATCTAACCTCAATAAGACCTTCTTAAATCAATACCTGGCAAGTAAGGAGAGAGAAACCTCCATCCAAAGACTACAGGATATGAGGCACATGAGGGTAAAACTTTGAAAAGCTATTTAGCTAGATTCACAGATAAAATGACCTATTGTGAACGAGTAACGCACAGGGAGGCCCTATCGTCCCTAAAAGGAGGCCTCAATATGAATGACCTTTTTTGGAGAGAATGATGCATTGGTGGAAATGATGAGAAGCTAGATAGCCAATGAAGTTTTGATTGATCATCGCAAATGGACTTTTTTGGGGTTTTAATCCCAACAAAGACAGAGACAATGCCCCATATCGCACTTGGTAACCCAACAATGGACCCAAGCTGAACAGACAATTGTCCCTACTTCGAGGTAAGCTTTACACACTGCCACCTTGAATGAAGTACCATTTTTAGCTTATGAAGAAGTCGGCACCGAAGCACAGGCTCGAACGAACCAACCTAGGGGCAGAGGTAGAGGAAAGGACAATGAGCCCAGAAATAGGCCATATTGTACTTATCACAGAACTCACAGTCATAGTACCAATAACTGTATGTCAAGGCCTCGTCAACAAGAACCAATGGGCTGAAACAATGACCAAAGGAATGCACACAGGAATTGAAGGAATATACCCTAAAGGGAACAAGAGCAAGAGACTCGACATTGAAAAATGAAACATATCCAAAGGTGGGCAACGAAATGGTAAAAATTTGGGAAGACCCTGGGATGCTCGAAGGCAAAGGAGGAAACCCCGTGTTGATGCAGAAAACGACCCCATCAAGGAAATCAATACTAAAATTGGGGGGTCCCCATGTTGGAAGGGAGTCCAAAAAGCCCAAAAGAACTATTTCAGGGAGGCCAATAACCCCCATGATCAGCTATTTGGTTAACAGCATTCCATATTGATCCCATGCCACTCTACCAATTACATTCACACATGAAGCACCATTGGTATACATTACTCACATTGCAACGCTCTGGTGGTAAGAGTCGTCCTGGCTAGAAATGGCTTGAATCGCATGCTCATTGATCTGCATGACCGCCCCATTATATGGTTTTATAGGAGACAGCATCGTTCCCAGGGAGAGAATCACATTGGTTGTAGAAAGGAAGTATCCTCACTTACGGCTTGTCATCTTATGGAGTTCCTAGTGATGGACCATAGGTCTGTATATCACGGAGTATTGGGATTAGCCGTACTAAAGGAGCTCTTGGCTGACACCTCTATCCATCATTTATGTATGAAGTTCCCAACTGAACGAGGTATTGCAACCATTCGAGGTGATCAGATTAGCTTAAGAAAGTGATACCTCAGTTCATTATGAAAATTCGAGCCCCGTAGCATGAACATGATCCTCTTAGATACGAAGAAGGTAGACATGCCTGTAGAAGGTTCGACCCCTGAAGAAGGAGGAGACGTCGAAACAATTGATACCCTCACAGAAGAAGCCATCCCTGAACAAGGGATGATGGAGATAATCTTGGATCCCAGGATGATAGAACCAGAATCACAGGCTAGCCTAGCTGAGAAATTGAAGTTTTTCCCAATAGACCCACAGGATCCGACTAAAACGTTGATGGTAGGAAAAGAACTGAGGTTTGAAGGAAAACAAAGACTGAATGACGTTCTCCTCAAAATTTTAGACGTCTTCACATAGAAGCATGAGGACATGGTGGGCATTAACCTTAAGGTGAGTTGCTACCATCTCAACATCGATCCTAAATTTACTCCCCACCGACCAAAAATGAGATCTTTGAACTTGGAACGGTACGAAGCTTTGAGGAAAAAAGTACAAAAACTAGAAGAAAATGGGTTCATCAGAGAGGCAATCTACCCAAAGTGGATATCAAGCTTAATGACAAATGAAGGGTCTGCATAAACTTCTCTAATCTTAACCAGGCATTCCCAAAAAATAGTTTTTCTCTCCCTAGGATTGACCAGCTCGGGGATACTATCGAGGACATGAGCTATTAAGCTTCATGGATGCTTATTCGGGGTACAATTAAATCCCTATGAACCCATCTGACGAGGAGCACGCTTTATTTATTACGGATAGGGGACTCTACTCGTACAAGGTGATGCCTTTTAGTTTAAAGAATGCTAGGACAACGTATCAGATCTGGTTAATAAAATGTTCTCCAACCTCATTGGCAAAACAATGGAGGTATATGTAGATGATATGCTTGTGAAAAGTTTGAAGGCTGCAAAACATACTAAATACCTAGAGGAGATCTTCGACATCTTGAGAAGGTATCGCATGAAATTGAACCCGTTAAAATGTGCCTTTAGAGTAGCCTCAAGAAAATTTCTAGGTTACATGGTTAATCAATGTGGAATAGAGACAAACCTAGAAAAAATTCAGGCTCTACTGAACATGAGATCCCCGGTAAACCTAAAGAGGGGCAGAGCTTGACAGGTCGACTTGCCGCCTTAAGTCAATTTATCTAAAAGCAATAGGCAGGTGCCTTCCATTCTTCAAAATCGTCAAGTGAGGAAAGAAATTCCAATGGAATAAGGAGTGTGAAGATGCTCTCCAAGGGCTGAAGAAGCACTTAGGAGAAGCTCCTCTCCTCTCAAAGCCTAAAGAAGGAGAAGCTCTGATATTATATTTGGCAATGTCAGAGGAAACAGTAAGTTTAGTGCTCATGAGAGGAAAATAGCACACAGTTACCAGTTTATTATATAAGCAAGGCCCTCTCACTAGTAGAGTCGAGATATACGGATATGGAGAAACTCTTTTTTCCCTCATGACTGCTTCAAGAAAGTTGAGACCATACTTTTAGGCCTACAACATAAAGGTACTAACGAACCTGTCGCTTAGGCAAATATTACAAAAATCAGATACATCGGGTAGGCTGATGAAGTGGACTATAGAATTGAGTAAATTTGATAACTCAAATAAGCTAAGGGCCTCGGTGAAGGGCCAAGCACTTGAAGATTTTATAGCAGAGTTCATTGAGACTCAGGAAATCAGCATGGAAGTTGAATTGTCAAATCCCCAAGTCTAGAACCTATTTATTGATAGATCTTCTGGTGAAGTGGGTTCAGGAGCTGGAGTTATTTTAATGAGTCCTGAAGGGCATAAACTCAACTGCACCATCAGGTTTGATTTTTAGGCCTCCAACAATGCAGTAGAATATGAGGTGTTGTTGGCGGGCCTCAGACTCTCGAGGAGATGTCGATAAAAAGGTTGTAGGTTAGTTATGACTCCTAATTGGTAGTTAGCCAAGTTAAAAGTGATTTTACTACAAGAGACAAAAGCATGGCCTCTTATCTAAAGAAACTCATGGAATTGCTCTGCATTTTGAAAGATTCGAATTGAATTGAATCCTAAGGATCGAAAATACACATGTTGATACCCTGTAAAAATTAGCCAGCAGCAGAGATTCGGAAATGTTCAAGGTCCTCTCAATTGAAAATCTCCCTATGTCATCCATATCCAAAGGTGATGAGGTAATGTGGATAGAAGGAACCCCTATTTGTATGCAGCTAATCATCACTTATCTTAGGAAACAAATGCTATCGAAAAACAAGGAGAAAGCTCACAAACTCTGGCACAAAGCCACCCATTATGTCCTTCAGGATGATGTACTTTATAAAAGATGATTCTCATCGTCCCTACTGCGATGCACAGGCGGGAATGAGGCCAACTACATGTTAAGAGAGATATACGAAGGAATTTGTGGCAATCATACAATTGGGCCAGCTCGGCACATAAGGTACTAAGACAAGGGTACTACTGGCCAACATATAGGAAAGACGCCATCCAATTCCTATGAAAATATGACAAGTGTCAACGCTTCTCATTTGTCCAGAGGTAGCCCTCTCAAGAACTAACTGTTGTATCCAGCCCTTGGCCTTTTGCCAAATAAGGTGTCAACATCATCAGCCCCCTTGCGAAAGGAAGAGGAGGGGCCTGCTATGCAGTGGTCACCATCGATTACTTCACCAAATGGGTTGAAGTTGAACCCCTAGTAAAAATTACTAAGGCCAACAACTCTAGTTTATTTGGAAGAACATCATCTATCGGTTCGAAATTCCTTACTCACTCGTATCCGACAATGGCAGGTAGTTCGTTAACAAGAAGGTTAGAGATTTGTGTGAGGAACTAGGGATCAAGAAGCATTTCTCCTCCCCTCACCACCCCAAGCAAATGTTCAAGTGGAAGCAGTGAATAAAACCATCAAAAACATCTTGAAAAAGAAGTTCGACGCATCGAAATGGGCCTGGGTTGACGAATTTCCTCATCTGCTATGGGTAATTCAAACCAACTGCAACTAGGGAGACCCCCTTCTCCATGGCCTATGGCGTAAAAGCCATGAGTCCAATCGAAGTGGGACTACTATCGCCTCGGCGATTGCATTTCAATGAGATATCCAATGAGAAGATACGACGGTGTGAACTGGATTTAATTGAAGAAAAGAGGGACGACTCTCAGATTAACTTGGCCTCCTATCAATGAAAAATGGCCATGTATTGCAATGCGAGGGTGAGGAAAAAGTCGTTCCCCAGGTATAACTTTGTGTGTTGGGAAGGGTCTTCCTTTCATCTAAAGACCTCATACTGGCACACTGGGCCCGAACTGAGAAGGCCCCTACTGTTTATCTAACTAGCTCAAGCTGAGAATGTTCAAGATTGAGACACTAGATGGGAAAGTGCAGTCCCACCCTTGGAATGTCGAGCATTTGTGTATGTACTATCAATAGTCATTTTCATGCAACTCTTTTGTACCGCTCAGCTCTTGTGTAATCTTCATCAATGAAATGCATGGTATTTTCTCTACTGTAACATCGATTTCTCATATATTTTTAATCAAATTAATTATGAAGAGCTCATGATTCGGCAAGTTAAGCCTATTAATTTGTTATATGGCTAGCCCATAGGGTCTTTTTCAAGTTAATCATAACGAGCTCATGACTCTGCAAATTAAGCCTATTAATTCGTTATATAGCAAGCCCTTATTAGTCTTCTTCTAGTTAATTATGACGAGCTCATGATTCTGCAAATTACATCTATTAATTTGTTATATGGCGAGCCCATATAGTCTTCTTCAAGTTAATCATAACGAGCTCATGACTCGGCAAATTAAGCCTAATTTGTTATATGGCGAGCCCATATAGTCTTCTTCAAGTTAATCATAACGAGCTCATGACTCGGCAAATTAAGCCTAATTTGTTATATGGCGAGCCCATATAGTCTTCTTCAAGTTAATCATAACGAGCTCATGACTCGGCAAATTAAGCCTAATTTGTTATATGGCGAGCCCATATTGGTCTTCTTCTAGTTAATTATGATGAACTCATGATTCTGCAAATTAACTCAGCTTACAATTTGTTCTATGGCAAGCCCATAGGTCTCTTAGGATTATTTGTTATATGACAAGTTCATATTCTGCAAATTAATTAATAATTTGTTCTATGGCGAGCTCATAACTCTCTACGGATTATCTTTTACAAGATCAACTCTTATCTTGCAAATTATCTAAGTTAATTTGTTACATGGTGAGCTCATATGGTTTCCTCTGAACCACTTATGACGACCTTATAAGATAAATAATTTTATGCCAAGCTGACAAAATTAGATAACTACGACAAACGAATGAAACAACATGGTCAACTCAACAAAATCAGTTCATTAAAGAATCTTCACTACAAAATAGTGCCTTTGGCAACATCAAAAGAACAAAATAAAACTAGAGCCTAAGTTACACTCCCCTCGCCTCTTGGCCCTTCAGACGCTTCCCCCTCTTCAGCTAGAGTTGAGGGCTCCGTCGGACTGAATTCTCTTTTTATTTAGGTCAAGTCTAACTCAGAGTGAAGCCCAACTAACCTCCGAAAGACTTCATTGTATGCCACCCCCTCCAATACAATTCGAAGCCGTCATATTCAGCCATTTCAAGAAAATGGGCAATATAGTTATTCACAGCTACTTCCCCTACCCTAGTCACATGTTCCTTCAAACAGGTAGCCTCAGTAGTCAGCTCGTCAACTTGAGCCTTCAGCTTCGCCCTCTTTTCATTGGCTGCCTCCAACGCTAACGAAGCAATCCTCTGAATGTTGTTCTAGTTCTCAACCCGCTTCGTCATTACGTTTATCTTGGACCGACATAGATGGACTTTCAATTGTAAATCCTTATTTTCAGAGGCAAGCTGCTTCACTTTCAACTCCAACTCCGTCTGTTTCACCTTAGAGGCCTCAATGGCCTCACATGCAGAAGAGGGCTCGGCCTTCAGCCTTTTGGCCTCCACCTCAGCCTCAATCACCTTCATCTTAAACTCTTTATTTGTTTTCTGCAACCATCCCATATCCATTTGGGCATTCAAGAAGAAGTTCTGTGAGCGAGCCTACAGGGCGAGACCAGTCTCCACCATGTAAATCGAGTCGCAGGTCTCAACGTAAGAAGAGTATTTGTCAGACCAATATTTGCAATGCACCCCTGTGGCTGACTGGACTTCGACGAGAAGCATCTCTATCACCTCAAGGGCGATTTCATCCGATCTATCTCCCAAAAAGTTTAGCATCTTTCCCTTTGTTGGAGCACTCCAGCTCAGTTGCCTACTCCTTTGCCTCTTCACAAGGGGCCCCTCATCCTCATTCACTTCCTCCAGCTCCAGTATTTTTATCGCCGAGATTGACCCTGCTTCAATAGGCTTTTTGAGCAACTCGTCGATGGTGCTCTATCACTTTGGAGGAGGTGGGGGTCCAACATTCTTCATAAGGACCAATTTCATTTTCTTCTCACCCCGAGTAGAGGGTTTGGCCTTCTCATTTCCCTTCGTTTTTCTTTTCTCCTCTGGGGAGGATTTAGCTTGGATAAACGGGCGAGCTCGTCCCGTTGATTTTTGTATGTTGTCGACACGGAGCTCAAGGGCTTTTTTTTCCTTTTCTCAGCGAGCCATCTCATGAAGAACATGTTTGGCTTGACATACTTCTTCCTATCGTGTTTCTCCGTAAGCAAAGTGGTCAAGTAGTTAAAGTCAACCTTATATCCAACCGCCTTGAAGAAATAATATGGTGAGGCCCTTACCCTTAGTCGCTCTTAAAAGATGAGTTACGAACAGGTTCCTTTTACCAAGAACGGTTATGAAAAACCTCTTCTCCAAGAGAGCTCGTATAGGGCCTTTACAATAGCCCACTCGAACGGCTCTAACTCGAACCGATACGCTGCAGGTGCACAAGAGATGAATTAGAAACATACAGTGTAAATAAAGAATATAAGGAATTCTCAATTGGAAATAAACTCACTATACTCATGGTATTTGGTTGGCATAGTAATTTCTGAGATCGTATCCCCCTTCACAATCTGTCAGCAACCTCTAAACCAGACTTCCAGTTCTTGATTGACGTAGGAGTGTCCCAGATGAAGAAAAAATGTGAACCCCAAGGAATGATATAGTACCACCCTTTACAGTCCTCCCCCAATAGAAGCTGGGGATTGGAAGAGAGTTTGGAAAACTTTGAGAGGCATATCTTCGTCAAGAGTGACCCCCTTCCAAAGAAGGTAGGCCATTGCCATCTGGCTCCATGCATTCGGTACTGATTGGGTAGGGGCTAGGTTGTAATGCCTAAGAAGATATTTAAAAAAGAATTTTGCTGATGTACCCGAAAATACTTGACCGATGGAGTGACATCCTCTCACATTGCTGCGGGTCCTATTTGAATAAAAAAATACCGACCTCCTATGTATGTGTGTAATTGGTCAAGCTCTATGTCACCACCTATGTTGCTGTAGCTTCGTCCTTTAAAAAAAGGTGCAGAAGCAGTTTCATTCTCCTACTCAAAATCATTTCACTCACCGCCATGCACCCCTAACTAGGTAGCAGGCCCTCTCATTAAGGGTCGACACAAATATCTTTATGGCATCAGGGATCATGTACCTCTCTCTAAGGGTATCCAATTTGCTCTCCTTCACATAGAAGGGCCATAATGAAGCCCCTACCTCACACGTACCTCACACGAAAGTCTACGGGGCCCTCCTACATCATCCATGTACTGTGAAGACCCACAATCGCCTCCATAATCATCTTTGCTGGAATAGGTTGGGATAAACCAGCCTCGATATATATAAGGGTCATATCTATTTTCTTAGACCCCCAGGAACGTTTTTATTAGAGGAAGAGGCCATTGGAAAAATTATGTTTAAAATAAGAGGTTGGATTTTTACTACATAGATATAGGTGCACTGGAAACATAAGAAAGTGAACTACTCACCAGAAGTTGCTACGGACGACCGGAAATCATAGAAAGTTTGAAGGAATTTGAAACACAATAGCAAGCCAAATTTTCGAAAAATGAAAAATGGAACAAATGGTTAACCCACCCATTTTTATAGGTAGGAAGATAACAGATCCACCATTGGAATAATTCCCAAATAAATCTCAACCATACATCTGTACTATCATCTGCAACGTTGAAGGGAAAAGGTGCGCATTAAAGTTTTGAATCAGTAGCCTTGATAAACCCGTGTGTCTCACGCGCCAAAAACTTGTCTCAATTCCTCCAGCTGTCCCAGCATCATCATTGCACAGTTAATACTCACATAACACGAAAAGTGGGTGCCGTGAAAGCCACAATCTTGCCAAAAACTCATCTCAATTCCTCCAGCTGTCCCAGCATCATCATTGCACAGTTAATACTCACATAACACGAAAAGTGGGTGCCGTGAAAGCCACAGTCTTGCCATACCTTGGCAACTGGCATCGTTATCAAATCATAATTAAAAGCTTACAAAACTTCTCCTTGAAACCTCATCACGACTTTCACCTAAGTACAATAAGCTTGCCTCTCTACAAGGTATTGTCTCTTCCACGACTTTCACCTAAGTACAATAAGCTTGCCTCTCTACAAGGTTTTGTCTCTTCCCCTTGAAGCCTCATCATAGCTTTTACCTAAGTATAATAAGCTCGCCTTTCCACAAGGCATCGCCTCTTCTCCTTGAAGCCTCATTATGGCTTCCACCAAAGTAAAATAGGCTCGCCTCTCCACATAGGCATCGCCTCTTTTCATTAAAACCTCTTCATAGCTTGTCAATTCTTGATCCTAAGCCTATATGCCGCAATAACCTAACACATTCACCACTCCTTCTTGCACGACTTTCAAATCTACCGTGATCTTTTTCTTTCTCCTAACTTTAAAGTCCATGCATTATATGAATATCTGTACCTGGACTTCGAGGATTATGTGTTATACTGCGATCTTTTTCTTTCTCCAAAATTTCAACTCTATGCATTATATGAGAAAAACTTTGTAGAAGCCCGAGAAATAAAATGAAATTAGGCTATTATTTTGTGATGATCTAGCACCACGAGCCTAACTCATTCAAAAAACAAGCTATGGCAGCTCAAACCATTTAAGATTTTGAAAACTCAACCCATAAATTAATTAAAAACTCAACAATTTAAGAGATTAAGTTTATGTAAATTTGATTACAAAGATTTGATGAATAACTGGATTGTCCCAATGGTCATCTACATGGTATTTCAAATAGGGTACCTAGATTTGAATCACCGTGTAGATGTTTTTATAAAAACTTTTTTATGAATTTTTTTAGACTTAAAAACTTTTCAGATTCTTAGTTAAAGATCCAATTTAACTAACTTTATGATAATATAACTCCCCCCATTTAGTTTTTAATTAAAAAGAAAGGTTACAAGAAGTAGAAGGTCATTTTTTCACTACATCCTTCCTTAAATCCGAATTTCATCTTATTTTCTCTTAAAAAATATATTTTATGTCAATTTAAGCTAACGGAATAACAAGGGTGAGAAGAAGAAAGGCTTTCTACACATTTATTCTTTGATATCCAAGAAAATTCAAGGTATGTAGATGTACAAGTATTTATTTCGTTTCAAATTATGATTTTTCGATGAATGTTTGAATGAAATGGCACCTTCGGGTATGGTGCTTCGGCACTACAACAGTTTGAATGATCATTATTGATGTGAACCCCGTAGCAATAGAAACTACGAAACCCACAACGAGATTGATGCAGAACCCAAGAACGCCAATACTAACCCGATTTTGGATCTTGAACCCCAAGAATTGAACCAAGAAACCCTAAATTAGCGAAGAACCTAAAACCCCTTGATTACAATTGAAAGAACCCACAATCCGATTGATTAGAACGCCATAAGAAGTTGATTCTTGATAAGTTCCAAGATTGTTCAAGAGAACAATAAATTGAAAGAATAAATTTCTCTCTATAATATTAATTCAAAAGTCAAAAGTTCAAAGATGTTACAATGAAAAGTAATCTCCTATTTATACTAATGAATAAAAACGTCCAAAACCATCAAATTCTGGTAATAATTTGATTTCATAAGAATTCTATCGAAACTAGAAAA
The DNA here is from genome assembly GCF_002742605.1 of Olea europaea var. sylvestris. Taxonomy (NCBI): domain Eukaryota; kingdom Viridiplantae; phylum Streptophyta; class Magnoliopsida; order Lamiales; family Oleaceae; genus Olea; species Olea europaea. The sequence goes on from NW_019239211.1 coordinate 143,445, forward strand.
TTCGGCCAAAATTAGAAAATTCGCCAATTTTTTTGGTTGGTACGGCCGCATGGTGTAAATCCATGCGGTCGCATGGTTCAACTGGAATTGAACTTTTGGTTTTCGGTATGCATGTGTACGGTCGCATGTGGTTTTGCCTGTGCGGCAGCATGGTGTTGTCTTCAACCTCCGCTTTCGTCGCTTGATAACAAATTGATCCAAGCTGATTCGGCCTTCGACCCGAACATGAAAGTTGCTCCATTTTGAGTCCC
>NW_019239211.1:144582-146467 GCF_002742605.1 Olea europaea var. sylvestris
GCATTTTAGGCCAATAAAAATGTTCCCCTAACATGTCTAAAGTTTTTTGAACCCCGAAGTGTCCCATTAGACCACCTCCATGTGCTTCCCTCACCAATAATTCACGCAAAGAACAATTAGGAATGCACAACTTATCTTCCCTTAACAAATATCCTTCATGTCTATAGAATTTATCAAATGCATCTTTGTCACGTGAAGCATAAATACTAGAAAAATTACAATCAGATTCATACATGCCCTTAATATGCTCGAAACCAAGTAATTTAGTACTTAATGAATTTAAAAGCACGTACCTTCGAGACAACGCATCAGCAACTATATTTTCGTTACCTTGTTTGTACTTGATGACGTAGGGAAATGTCTCGATAAACTCCACCCATCTCGCATGTCTTTTGTTCACTTACCTTGACCTCGCAAATACTTTAAAGATTCATGATCGGTGTGTATCACGAATTCCTTTGGCCATAAGTAGTGCTGCCAAGTCGCCAATGCTCGAACAAGTGAATACAGCTCCTTATCATATGTCGGATAATTCAATGTTGCCCCACCCAACTTTTCGCTAAAGTAATCAATAGTTCTCCTTTTCTGCATTAACACTGCTCCTATACCTATTCCTGATGCATCACACTCAACCTCGAATGTTTTATCAAAATTTGGTAATGCCAAAACAAGTGCCTTATATAGCTTATCCTTAATGGTGTTAAATGCAATTTCTTGATAGTCTCCCCAATGAAAACCTACACTCTTCTTTACTATTTCAGTCAACGGTGTGGTGATGGTGCTAAAATCTCTTACAAATCGCCTATAAAAATTAGCCAATCCATGAAAACTCCTAACTTCAGTTATAGTCTTAGGTGTTGGCCATTCCTTTATAGCTTTTATCTTTTCTTCATCGACTTTCACCCCGTTAGCACTAACCACAAATCCTAGAAAAACAACTCTATCCATGCAAAATATGCACTTTTTGAAATTAGCATATAGTTGTTCCTTTCGCACAACAAGCACACAATTTAAATGTTCTAAATGCTCATCTAGATTTTTGCTATAGATTAAGATGTCATCAAAATAAACTACAACAAATTTCCCAATAAAAGCACGCGAAACATGGTTCATTAAACGCATAAAAGTGCTCGGTGCATTAGTGAGTCCAAACGGCATAACTAACCATTCATACAATCCATACTTAGTCTTAAACGCCGTTTTCCAATCATCACCCTCCCGCATGCGAATTTGATGATACCTACTCTTAAGATCAATCTTACTAAAAATGCAAGCACTATGCAACTCATCAAGCATATCATCTAGCCTAGGTATTGGATAACGATACTTTACCGTGATATTGTTGATAGCTCGACAATCCACACACATTCTCCAAGTCCCGTCCTTCTTAGGCACCAATAAAACAGGTACAGCACATGGACTTATGCTCTCCCTGACATAACCTTTGCTCATCAACTCCTCCACTTGCTTTTGAAGCTCCTTCGTCTCCACGGGATTGCTTCGGTAAGCTGGTCGATTCGGTATGACAGCTCCGGGTACAAAGTCAATCTGGAGCTCGATGTCTCTGATTGGTGGCAATCCACTTGGCATCTTCTCAGGAAACACATCGTCGAACTCTTGCAATAAAGACTTACCCAAACTAGGGAGGGATGTGTTAAAATCCTCAAAATTGAGGAGGGATTCCTTGTATACTAACAATATCATTTGCCTATTATCGCTCATAGCCTTTTTCAACTCACTCTCTTTTGCATAGAAGTTGACCTTTGGCTTTTCTCTCCGGTCAGCTGACTTTTTTTCTCTCCTCTCAATTGACTCTTTTTCTCTCCGCTCATGTGGCTTCTCTCTCTTTTCTCCACTCTCAGCCACCTCACTATTTTCTCTCTTA
>NW_019239212.1:0-1859 GCF_002742605.1 Olea europaea var. sylvestris
CTGTCTTCACATGCTATACATGATTTAATAATTTCTTTTGCTTTCGTTTTAGGGGCAGTTTTTAATGAAGATCCTGAATGTTATATTTTGCTGAGGAATATTGAACTAGTATACTATGATATTTTTCACAATTCACGCAAATATTGCAGATTTGATCCTCCAGAAATTCCAAAAGGTTTTGTTCCTCAGCATAAGTTTCCTGCCCCTCTTGAAATTGGCAGCAAGAGTGCTGATGCCCCTCCCCCAGAGGTGCCGCCTCCGGAGAATAACAATCTTAAGGTCTTGATTGAAGGAGTGGCAACTCTAGTAGCTCGCTGTGGAAAATTATTTGAGGATCTCTCTAGAGAGAAGCATCGGTCAAACCCCTTATTTGCTTTTCTTCATGGTGGAGATGGCTGTGATTTTTATGCAAGGAAGCTGTGGGAGGAGTGCCAGAAGCGTGGCAATCAAACCAAACTGTGGGAAGGGAAAATGTTTCAGAATTCACATAAGATGTCAGCTGAAAGCCGAGGAAAAGTTTTAGGAGAAAAGGCCCTGCAAAAAAGCACAGAAGATTCAAGCTCTATGATTGCTTCTGCTGATGCTGTTAATCTTCAGTTTAATCTTTCAGATACATTCATTAAGCCTGCTTCATTTGTGAGTGGCTCATATAGTGGGAGCTTTATGGGTTTGAATGGATAGTTGTTTTCTTAGTTGAATATTCTTACAATATGGTTTTTAATTCTGCCTTCAAGTTGGTAATATTGAATTTTTATTTATTTATTTATTTATTTATTTTTATTCTGTTATAAACTTTGAAAATAGCATGAAGTTCTGGAAATTGCGAAACCATTCTCTGATGATCCTGCAAAGCAGAAAAGATTTGAGCAGTTCTTGAAGGAGAAGTACCGAGGAGGTCTTCGCTCTAAAGATTCAGGTGGGGCAAGTGGAATGTCTGAAGCTGCTCGTGCTCGTGAAAGATTAGAGTTTGAGGCTGCCGCTATGGCTATAGAGAAAGAAAAATTGGATAAAGAAAGCAAGGCTACCAGTCAGTTGCTTAAGGATTTGACAGCTTCTGCAGGATTGCAGTTTACTACCAGTGGAGTGGAGGTATTTATAATCTCATACAAGTTCATAGTTTGATCTTGCAATTTAAACCTCGTATTGTAAACTTGAATATCTGTAACAGAAAGCTCAAGTTCAACAAGATGAAGAATTGATGCCCAAAACGATGTATCCAAAACGAGAAGAGTTTCAATGGCGACCCTCACCAATTTTATGCAAGCGATTTGATTTAACTGACCCTTACATGGGCAAGGTATGCATTTTTAATTACACCAAGGTTTGCTGTTTTTTCTTTATACTTTTGGTTGAATGATTAGTATTTTGTTGTCGAATATCATTGTTATATAAAGCAAATGGATTCCTCTAGCTTCAGTTTTCTGATAGCATGGTTGTAATTGTCATTAACACTTACATCTCGTAATAATTGTTAGGAGTCTTCCTCACCACATTTAATTGTAGTTCAAATGTTGCATGAGCATGATTGTTGCCATTCACATGCATCTGCTAATGTGATTATATCCATCTTTTTCTCTATGGTTTTATGATTAATTAATGCGAGCATGTAAAATCAGTCTACACATGGAAGTTGGACGAGAAAATTACACTGAAGGTTTGGTTCCACTGTTATAGATTTATAGTGGTATTTGTCTCCATTATAATCATAACAAAGCCAGCGTAGGCTGTAAAATTTCACTGAAGGTTTGGTTCCACCATTGTAGTTGTATTTATCTCCATCAAAATCATAATAAAGCCACAGTAGAATTGAAAAAGGAAAAAGTTATATATTCTGGGTTTTCATGCGTGCTCACACATAC
>NW_019239213.1:0-1859 GCF_002742605.1 Olea europaea var. sylvestris
ATGAGTTGGATAGAATCGGAACTGCATTTCAACAACCTGCCGGGAGAATCACTTGATATTTTGCTAGACGAATCAGTATTTTCTAGTGCGTATACCAAAGGGAAATCCGATTATGTGAGGCAACCAATTTCAAAACACGGTCTCAAACGCATATGGGAATTTCTTATTGAAGAAGGCGAAGGTAGTGCTGAATTGCAGTTCAGTCCATATGGAGGGAGAATTGGTGAGATTTCGGATTCCGAAATTCCTTTCCCACATCGGTCAGGCAACATATTCATGATCGAATATTCAGTATTCTGGTCTGCAGAGGAGAATACAGAATCAGAAAGGCACATAAACTGGATTCGAAGACTTCACAGCTTTATGGCTCGTTACGTCTCGAAATCTCCAAGAGCAGCATATGTCAATTACCGGGACTAATCTCCAAGAGCAGCATATGTCAATTACCGGGACTTGGATAATGGAAGGAACAATATTTATGGGAGCACCAGTTTTGTATGGGGATTTCAGTATTTCAAGAATAATTTCAGAAGATTGGTTCAAGTGAAGACTAAGGTGGATCCAACTAATTTCTTTAGGAACGAACAAAGTATTCCACCTATCTCTCCATGGTAAAATTAAGAGAAATATGCTACTTATACATAATGCGCTATCTATGATGGTATCTACCCTCCTCACATGAAGTGTACCCTGATGTACATATAGCATTACCCAAATTAAGAAGTACATTTAAAGGCTTGTCATCTATTATATACTTAATAAATAAGATGTCCACAATACTTTATCATGTAAACATAAATAAAGGAGGATCAACGTTACAATTATCCATCTGATTTGTTTTAACTTCACTATCATGTGGTCACATTCAGTCTACACTATATTCAAACCATGTATACTGAAATAAATAAGTCGAGACTGAAGTAGAGTGAGGGGAGTGTAGCTCAATGAATGGAAGGACTAGGGCTAATTCTAGGGTTCCTATATATAGATAATGTAATCCTATTATTCGCACATGATAGATTCATAGTCCCTTCGCTTCCATGGACGTAGGCATATTCCCAAACCACTTAAATCTCTGTGTTCTTATTTCTTTGTCGATTTCATATTCTTTAACATTATTATTGTTGCTCAAATGACTGAATTTCTAATTACAGATTATTTTCTCTTGGCGATGAAACTTACCCTCATTGAGCTACTCCACCTTTTACTTGCTTTATATAATATTTATGAGTCAATAAATCATTTAAGTTAATAAACAATCCATTTTCTAACAAATTTTGCAATAATCAATCCTATATAAATGCATTAGCTGGGGAATCGGGTTATTTCTTTATGGATGTCTCGCTAGAATAATCTTACCTTCTACTCGCTTCATATTTTAGGACAGTAAATTAACCAAGTTTATAACAAATTTTGCCATCCGTCAACCATACTCTACATAGAGACAATAGAATTTAAAATTAAAAAATAATAAATAAATGATCGGTTAGGGACCTTAGCTGATGACTCGAGGTAACAATTTGTCTCTCGAAAATGATTTTATTCCTTGATGTTCCATCCTTGTTATTTTAAAATACATATTTCAGACCCATATTTGATTCACTTTCTGTGCCATTAACCTTAATGGTGACAGAAATAACCGAGATTAATCAGATTGAAGTTAGGATATTCTTCTCATATAACCGAGACACAATAAACTCTAATCTCATTTCCACGGTAATTTACAAAGGTCACTATGAACATGTATAAATACATGCAACCAATCAGAAGAAAAATATAAAAACAAAACAAAGTATACTCTCACCTTTCCTTTAATTTTGGCATTTTATTTAATTATTATTATTATTATTATTATTATT
>NW_019239214.1:0-1859 GCF_002742605.1 Olea europaea var. sylvestris
CAAACCACGCCTCATATTTTTTGCGTCTCTTTCACGATTCACTGTTCATCTTTTGCTTCCTTGTTACGTAACCCTGAAAAGCTCCGTTCCTTCTCCAATGGCTGCTTCACAATCTCAAGCTAGCGACTCCTTTAGTTTTGATGATTTTCAGAGACTTCTGAGTCGCCCATACATAACCCCAAGTTTTCTCGCACCCGCCGACGTTGGACGTAATGAGTTCTACTTGGGTCCTTTCTTCAACAATGCAGAGGCAGTTGAACAGGCGGCGGTGGGTCAGCTGTTTCCTTGCACTCAGGGTCCTCCATTCCTGAACTCTTTACCGTTTGGGCCACTTCGCGAAAGAGGTATTCGCACTTGGCCTAAATCTGACGTAGCTTTTCGTAGGTGGCATGCTCGTCTTGTGGGTCATGGTCCTACTAAGGCACTTTTTGATAGCGCTAGGATTTCTGATTTGTTAGAAGTCTCTATTCGCCCCCTACTTTTGATTCAGCGCTCTTTCCGATTGCTTTGAGTTTTTGGTCCCCTGAGTATAACACCTTTATTTTGCCCCTCGGCCCCATGTCTATTACCTTAAGGGATGTTGGGGCCCTGGTGAATCTGCCACCTTTGGGCGATACTATTTTTCCCGGTATCTTAGTTTCTGGTGGCGCCCCAAAGTTTGGCAAGAACTACACCGATTCTTATTCAAGCCTGCAGACCCTCCACAATCATTCGAGCGCTGAGCCTACCCATGCTGAGCGAGTGGCTTTTCTTTTAGTTTGGCTTTGTAAATATATTTTGTGCGTGCCAAGTATAAAGCCTTCTCTGAGTTATTTACCTATAGCGCACGGATTGGCGCGTGGCAGGCCTTTGAATTTATGTTCTTTGTTTTTGGCTGCCCTTTATAGAGGCATGACTTTTCTTCAAGCTCAATTGAAGAATGGTGCATCTCCCACTGGCAGTGGACCTCTTTGGTTCACTCAACTGTGGTTGAGATCCTATTTTCCATCGCTTGGTGCTCCATCCATTTCTCGTCCTTCTGCTAGCTGTTACGGGCTAGCTATGGAGCCCTTAACTCCTGTAAATATGTCCAGAAGGGACATTTTTTATTCTTTTATTCTTTAGATTCAATCGCTTCCTTCTTTCCTTTTCCTCATTTTTTGACTCCAAACTATGTACATCCCCCTTCCACTATAGATAGCGCGAGTACCTCCCTGCTCATTTGGATCCAGTTTTTAACCGGGAGGGAGCTTTTCCATGATATCTTAACTGGGACCAATGCCAAAGCGGGGGTAGAAATTTATGCTCCCCAATTTTTTGCTCGTCAGCTTGGTTTTGGCCAAACTTGGCCTGTTCCTCTTTGCTATTCGAAGAACTTAATTAACCGTTTTCATACCATTAATAAGGCGGAAGCAGAGGCTATAAACGCTCGCAACCTCCATTTATCAAGCCACTTTTCATTAGCTCCTTTTAATTCTTGTCATGCCACTCACCCTCTTTTTGAACAACTCTGGCCATCAGTGAAGCGCAGATTATTTGTGACTGAGGCCAATCGTGCCTTTCATTCATTAGACCAACCGAGTATTTCTTCTCCTCCTCCTGTTTTGGTTACTCCTTTGTCTATTCGGAGCCCCTCTCCTTCTCGTCGCACTAAACAATCTGCTCGTCCATCTTCTTCTCTCCCCGCCAGGCCTACTACGGCCAAGAGTGCTCCAAGCCGCAAACGGCCAGCCTCAGCATCTCCCATCTGGAGGATGATGTTGATGATGATGATGATGATACCCCTCTTATCGTCAGGAAGAAGGTAATTAAATTGGTCTATTTACAAGTATGCTTTTCCACATTTGAAACTTTTCTGTGTACTGATGATCTTTTGGACT
>NW_019239215.1:0-1859 GCF_002742605.1 Olea europaea var. sylvestris
CCAAAACGGTCGCTACATTTCCAAAAAGTACTTATGGTCCCAAAATGGGCACCGTGTGCAAAAGTTACGCTCAATTCTTCGTATGCCGGCAATCCAAGCATTCCAAATATGCAAGTGCTCACTCTTTCGAAAATTGCCCGAAATCCCTCATACGTCACGACGAAGTTGTGAGTTCAATCAAAAACGGTCGCTACATTTCCAAAAAGTACTAGTGGTCCCAAAATGGACACCGGGTGCAAAAGTTGCGCTCAATTCTTCGTACGTCGGCAATCCAAGCGTTCCAAATATGCAAGTGCTCATTCTTTGGAAAAATGGCCGAAATCCCTCGTACGTCGAGGCGAAGTTGTGAGTTCAATCTGAAACGGTCGCTACATTTCCAAAAAGTACTTATGGTCCCAAAATGGACACCGGGGGCAAAAGTTGCGCTCAATTCTTCGTACGTCGACAATCCAAGCGTTCCAAATATGCAAGTGCTCATTCTTTCAAAAAATGGCCGAAATCCCTCGTACGTCACGACAAAGTTGTGAGTTCAATCCAAAACGGTCGCTACATTTTCAAAAAGTACTTATGGTCCCAAAACGGACACCGTGTGCAAAAGTTACGCTCAGTTCTTCGTACGCCGGCAATCCAAGCGTTCCAAATATTCAAGTGCTCACTCTTTCGAAAAATGGCCAAAATCCCTCATACGTCACGACGAAGTTGTGGGTTAAATCCTAAACGGTAGCTACATTTCCAAAAAGGACTTACGGGCCCAAAACGAACACCGGGTGCAAAAGTTACGCTCAATTCTTCATACGCCGACAATCTAAGCGTTCCAAATGTGCAAGTGCTCATTCTTTCGAAAAATGGGCGAAATCCCTCGTACGTCACGACGAAGTGGTGAGTTCAATCCAAAACGGTCGCTAAATTTCCAAAAAGTACTTATGGTCCCAAAACGGACACCATGTGCAAAAGTTACGATCAATTCTTCGTACGCCGACAATCCAAGCGTTCCAAATATGCAAGTGCTCATTCTTTCAAAAAATGGCCGAAATCTCTCATACGTCATGACGAAGTTATGAGTTAAATCCAAAACGGTCGCTACATTTCCAAAAAGTACTTATGGTCCCAAAACGGACACCGAGTGCAAAAGTTTCGCTCAATTCTTCATACGCCGGCAATCCAAGCGTTCCAAATATACAAGTGCTCACACTTTCGAAAAATTCCCGAAATCCCTCATAAGTCTCGACGAAGTTGTGAGTTCAATCCAAAACGGTCGCTACATTTCCAAAAAGTACTTATGGTCCCAAAACGGACACCGTTTGCAAAAGTTACGCTCAATTCTTCGTACGCCGGCAATCCAGGCGTTCCAAATATGCAAGTGCTCACTCTTTCGAAAATTGCCCGAAATCCCTCATACGTCACGACGAAGTTGTGAGTTCAATCCAAAACGGTCGTTACATTTCCAAAACGTACTTATGGTCCCAAAACGGACACCGGGTGCAAAAGTTACGCTCAATTCTTCGTACGTCGACAATCCAAGCATTCCAAATATGCAAGTGCTCATTCTTTGGAAAAAATGGCCAAAATCCCTAATACGTCGCGGCGAAGTTTTGAATTCAATCCGAAACGGTCGCTACATTTCCAAACAGTATTTATGGTCCCAAAACGGACACCGGGTGCAAAAGTTGCGCTCAATTCTTCGTACATCGACAATCCAAGCGTTCCAAATATGCAAGCGCTCATTCTTTTAAAAAATGGCAGAAATCCCTCATACGTCAAGACGAAGTTTTGAGGTAAATCCAAAACGGTCGCTACATTTCCAAAAAGGACTTATGGGCCCAAAATGGACACCGGGTGCAAAAGTTACGCTCAATTCT
>NW_019239216.1:0-1859 GCF_002742605.1 Olea europaea var. sylvestris
GAATCATGTCTCAAATAGGTTACATCAAACCCTAGATTTAATACCTTAGTTCATGATTGAGAAGAAGAACATGATAAAATACAGATTAAATTGCATGAAGAAGAGAAAGATAAGAAAAAACTCAAGTTGTTGCTGTATTTCTCAATCTTGTGGCTTGATTTCTCAGTTTCTCCCTTCTTCTTCTCCAAAATCGGGTCGATCCTCTCTCAATTGGTGCCTCTCTTTTTCTTGCCTCTTCAGCCGTCTAACCCCCTTCTCTTGTTCTTCAGCTAGGTATTTATATTTTCTAAGGGTCCTCAAGGGTTAGGGTATGATTTTTGGGCCGAAAAGATACTTAAAAACTCGGGTTTTAACGTTTTGGGAACAGGTGCCACAGCGCCAGTGTAACACTCCGAATTTTAAATTTTCCCATGTGGGTTGGTAATTTAACAAATAAAATAATCCATGTCCAACACTGTCGTCTCACTAAAGTCGAAAAGTTGAAGTGATAAACACGTCCCACTTATTTGCATAAATAGTTTATTCCGCAAGCGTATATTTTTAATTTATCGTAACTTATTTGGATCGAATATTTAAATATTTTAAAAGTTATTAAAAATATATCGATATTATACTCATTTTATAGCTCTTGTCAAATAGTATAATTTGGAATTAAGAAAAAGTAATTTTGAGCTAGTATGTCCGAGTTATTCTAATAAAAAGAGAAGTGTTAGTATTTAATATTTTATTAATATAGATAATAATAAAATAATAAAAACAAAACTTTCATTTCCAATTTAATTCATACGGTTACTTGGGGAAATGAAACGAAAATTGAAAATTAATAATTTAAAATTTATTAAGCTCATTAGTGATAGAGTAATTAACCCACATGAAACCTAATTAATATCAAATTACGTTAGAATCTCTATAGTCACATGTTCTGCGTATAAAAGTGGATATGAGAGCACTGAAGTGACAAATTCTCCTTTACTCATACAGATTATTAGTATTTCACACGTCTATACACACTCATACTTTTGAGAAGGAATATTATTTTATTTCATAAATCATTTTCAGAAATTCTTTGGTGTCAATTGAGGTAAGAATACATGGTGCAAGTGGTAAATTCTTATTCCTTGATATATATGTAAATTTTGGCATGGGATACTTTAAGGCCTTCGGGTCGAATGCTATGTTAAATCCTTCGGGATAGACCGTTAGGTCAAAGAAAAGAAGTTAAATCCTTCAGGATGGACCGTTAGGTCAAAGAAAAGAAATTAAATCCTATGGGATATGGGGATTCTTAAGAAATTCATAAGAAATGTTGGTATGTTATGCTATTTTTATATTTATATCATGCGAAAAAGGATGTGCACTTATTCTTACTGAGTATTTTCAAAATACTCACTCTTACAATATTTTCAGATAAGAACGGGTCGTGAGGACGCGTGGAAGATTGACGGAGCGATGCTAATGTGGTCGTCAAGTAAAATTTCTAGAAAGGACAATCATCAATTTATATAAAGAATATCTTTGTCTTAATATTTATGCACGATATTATTATGTTGTCTAATAATTTGAAATCGAATATTTTCGATATGTTTCCGCTTAAATTAGATAGAGAAAAATTTTGGTAGCACCTTGAGCTCATTTTTATTTAAAAAAAACAATAATAATGAAAAAGAGTTCGGGACGTTACAGCCAGCGCCCAAGTTTGTGCTCGCTTTTTCTTCATTGGGCGCCATGGCGCCCAGGTTTCTGCTGGAATTGCATCTCTTTGGGACGCCATGGCGCCCCTTTTTCGACGCCGTGGCGCCAATGCCACTGCTTTGCTTCTCTTCTCGTTGTTTTTCCAAGCCTATTTTCCACTCTAATCT
>NW_019239217.1:0-639 GCF_002742605.1 Olea europaea var. sylvestris
ATCGCGACTAGGGCAATTTTGTCAATTTTCGCGACGGTGTCGAAATGGGCTAAAATTTGACTGATTGATCGGAAACAAAAATCACGCCTGGGCAATTTCTTCATTTTTCGCGACGATGTCGGAATCGGCTAAAATTTAACGGATTCATCGGAAACAAAAATCGCGCCGAGGGCGATTTCGTCAATTTTCGCGACAGTGTCGAAATGGGCTAAAATTTGACTGATTGATCGAAAAAAAAATCGCGCCGGGGGCAATTTCCTCATTTTTCGCGACGGTGTCGAAATGGGCTAAAATTTGAATGATTGATCGGAAACAAAAAATGCGTCGAGGGCAATTTCGTCATTTTTCGCGACGATGTCGGAATCGGCTAAGATTTGACAGATTCATCGGAAACAAAAATCGCGCCGGGGGCAATTTCGTCATTTTTCGCGACGGTGTCGAAATGTGCGAAAATTTGACTGATTGATCGGAAGCAAAAATCGCGCAAGGGGCAATTTCGTCATTTTTCGCGACGGTGTCGAAATCGGCTAAAATTTGACAGATTTATCGGAAACAGAAATCGCGCCGGGGCAATATCTTCATTTTTCGCGACGATGTCGGAATCGGCTAAAATTTGACGGATTCGTCGGAAACAAAAAT
>NW_019239217.1:708-1859 GCF_002742605.1 Olea europaea var. sylvestris
GTGTCGAAATGGTCCAAAATTTGACAGACTAATCGGAAACAAAAATCGCGCCGGGGTCAATTTCTTCATTTTTCGCGACGGTGTCGAAATTGGCTAAAATTTGACTGATTGATCGGAAACAAAAATCGCGCCGGGGGCAATTTCGTCATTTTTCGCGACGATATCGGAATCGGCTAAAATTTGACAGATTCAGCGGAAACAAAAATCGCGTCGGGGGCAATTTTGTCATTTTTCGAGACGGTGTCGAAATGGGCTAAAATTTAACTGATTGATCGGAAACAAAAATCGGGCAGGGGGCAATTTCGTCATTTCTCGTTACGATGTCGGAATCGGCTAAAATTTGACGGATTCATCGGAAACAAAAATCGCGCCGGGGGTAATTTCGTCATTTTTCGGGACGGTGTCGGAATCGACTAAAATTTAACTGATTGATCGGAATCAAAAATCGCGCCGGGGGTAATTTCGTCATTTTTCGGGACGGTGTCGGAATCGACTAAAATTTAACTGATTGATCGGAATCAAAAATCGCGCCGGGGGTAATTTCGTCATTTTTCGGGACGGTGTCGGAATCGACTAAAATTTAACTGATTGATCGGAATCAAAAATCGCGCCGGGGGTAATTTCGTCATTTTTCGGGACGGTGTCGGAATCGACTAAAATTTAACTGATTGATCGGAATCAAAAATCGCGCCGGGGGTAATTTCGTCATTTTTCGGGACGGTGTCGGAATCGACTAAAATTTAACTGATTGATCGGAATCAAAAATCGCGCCGGGGGTAATTTCGTCATTTTTCGGGACGGTGTCGGAATCGACTAAAATTTAACTGATTGATCGGAATCAAAAATCGCGCCGGGGGTAATTTCGTCATTTTTCGGGACGGTGTCGGAATCGACTAAAATTTAACTGATTGATCGGAATCAAAAATCGCGCCGGGGCAATTTCGTCATTTTTCGCGAAGGTGTCAGAACCGACTAAAATTTGACTGATTGATCGAAAACAAAAATCGCGTCGGGGGTAATTTCGTCATTTTTCGTGACGGTGTCGAAATCGGCTGAAATTTGACTGATTGACCGGAATCAAAAATCGCGCCAGGGGCAATTTCGTCATTTTTCGCGACAGTGTCGAAATCGGCTGAAATTTGACTGATTGA